>NW_026138493.1:0-3655 GCF_025592945.1 Manacus candei
TCTCTCAACAACAACAACGGAGGAGGAGGAAAAGAGAGAGATCTCTCTCAACAACAACAACGGAGGAGGAGGAAAAGAGAGAGATCTCTCTCAACAACAACAACGGAGGAGGAGGAAAAGAGAGAGATCTCTCTCAACAACAACAACGGAGGAGGAGGAAAAGAGAGAGATCTCTCTCAACAACAACAACGGAGGAGGAGGAAAAGAGAGAGATCTCTCTCAACAACAACAACGGAGGAGGAGGAAAAGAGAGAGATCTCTCTCAACAACAACAACGGAGGAGGAGGAAAAGAGAGAGATCTCTCTCAACAACAACAACGGAGGAGGAGGAAAAGAGAGAGATCTCTCTCAACAACAACAACGGAGGAGGAGGAAAAGAGAGAGATCTCTCTCAACAACAACAACGGAGGAGGAGGAAAAGAGAGAGATCTCTCTCAACAACAACAACGGAGGAGGAGGAAAAGAGAGAGATCTCTCTCAACAACAACAACGGAGGAGGAGGAAAAGAGAGAGATCTCTCTCAACAACAACAACGGAGGAGGAGGAAAAGAGAGAGATCTCTCTCAACAACAACAACGGAGGAGGAGGAAAAGAGAGAGATCTCTCTCAACAACAACAACGGAGGAGGAGGAAAAGAGAGAGATCTCTCTCAACAACAACAACGGAGGAGGAGGAAAAGAGAGAGATCTCTCTCAACAACAACAACGGAGGAGGAGGAAAAGAGAGAGATCTCTCTCAACAACAACAACGGAGGAGGAGGAAAAGAGAGAGATCTCTCTCAACAACAACAACGGAGGAGGAGGAAAAGAGAGAGATCTCTCTCAACAACAACAACGGAGGAGGAGGAAAAGAGAGAGATCTCTCTCAACAACAACAACGGAGGAGGAGGAAAAGAGAGAGATCTCTCTCAACAACAACAACGGAGGAGGAGGAAAAGAGAGAGATCTCTCTCAACAACAACAACGGAGGAGGAGGAAAAGAGAGAGATCTCTCTCAACAACAACAACGGAGGAGGAGGAAAAGAGAGAGATCTCTCTCAACAACAACAACGGAGGAGGAGGAAAAGAGAGAGATCTCTCTCAACAACAACAACGGAGGAGGAGGAAAAGAGAGAGATCTCTCTCAACAACAACAACGGAGGAGGAGGAAAAGAGAGAGATCTCTCTCAACAACAACAACGGAGGAGGAGGAAAAGAGAGAGATCTCTCTCAACAACAACAACGGAGGAGGAGGAAAAGAGAGAGATCTCTCTCAACAACAACAACGGAGGAGGAGGAAAAGAGAGAGATCTCTCTCAACAACAACAACGGAGGAGGAGGAAAAGAGAGAGATCTCTCTCAACAACAACAACGGAGGAGGAGGAAAAGAGAGAGATCTCTCTCAACAACAACAACGGAGGAGGAGGAAAAGAGAGAGATCTCTCTCAACAACAACAACGGAGGAGGAGGAAAAGAGAGAGATCTCTCTCAACAACAACAACGGAGGAGGAGGAAAAGAGAGAGATCTCTCTCAACAACAACAACGGAGGAGGAGGAAAAGAGAGAGATCTCTCTCAACAACAACAACGGAGGAGGAGGAAAAGAGAGAGATCTCTCTCAACAACAACAACGGAGGAGGAGGAAAAGAGAGAGATCTCTCTCAACAACAACAACGGAGGAGGAGGAAAAGAGAGAGATCTCTCTCAACAACAACAACGGAGGAGGAGGAAAAGAGAGAGATCTCTCTCAACAACAACAACGGAGGAGGAGGAAAAGAGAGAGATCTCTCTCAACAACAACAACGGAGGAGGAGGAAAAGAGAGAGATCTCTCTCAACAACAACAACGGAGGAGGAGGAAAAGAGAGAGATCTCTCTCAACAACAACAACGGAGGAGGAGGAAAAGAGAGAGATCTCTCTCAACAACAACAACGGAGGAGGAGGAAAAGAGAGAGATCTCTCTCAACAACAACAACGGAGGAGGAGGAAAAGAGAGAGATCTCTCTCAACAACAACAACGGAGGAGGAGGAAAAGAGAGAGATCTCTCTCAACAACAACAACGGAGGAGGAGGAAAAGAGAGAGATCTCTCTCAACAACAACAACGGAGGAGGAGGAAAAGAGAGAGATCTCTCTCAACAACAACAACGGAGGAGGAGGAAAAGAGAGAGATCTCTCTCAACAACAACAACGGAGGAGGAGGAAAAGAGAGAGATCTCTCTCAACAACAACAACGGAGGAGGAGGAAAAGAGAGAGATCTCTCTCAACAACAACAACGGAGGAGGAGGAAAAGAGAGAGATCTCTCTCAACAACAACAACGGAGGAGGAGGAAAAGAGAGAGATCTCTCTCAACAACAACAACGGAGGAGGAGGAAAAGAGAGAGATCTCTCTCAACAACAACAACGGAGGAGGAGGAAAAGAGAGAGATCTCTCTCAACAACAACAACGGAGGAGGAGGAAAAGAGAGAGATCTCTCTCAACAACAACAACGGAGGAGGAGGAAAAGAGAGAGATCTCTCTCAACAACAACAACAACGGAGGAGGAGGAAAAGAGAGAGATCTCTCTCAACAACAACAACGGAGGAGGAGGAAAAGAGAGAGATCTCTCTCAACAACAACAACGGAGGAGGAGGAAAAGAGAGAGATCTCTCTCAACAACAACAACGGAGGAGGAGGAAAAGAGAGAGATCTCTCTCAACAACAACAACGGAGGAGGAGGAAAAGAGAGAGATCTCTCTCAACAACAACAACGGAGGAGGAGGAAAAGAGAGAGATCTCTCTCAACAACAACAACGGAGGAGGAGGAAAAGAGAGAGATCTCTCTCAACAACAACAACGGAGGAGGAGGAAAAGAGAGAGATCTCTCTCAACAACAACAACGGAGGAGGAGGAAAAGAGAGAGATCTCTCTCAACAACAACAACGGAGGAGGAGGAAAAGAGAGAGATCTCTCTCAACAACAACAACGGAGGAGGAGGAAAAGAGAGAGATCTCTCTCAACAACAACAACGGAGGAGGAGGAAAAGAGAGAGATCTCTCTCAACAACAACAACGGAGGAGGAGGAAAAGAGAGAGATCTCTCTCAACAACAACAACGGAGGAGGAGGAAAAGAGAGAGATCTCTCTCAACAACAACAACGGAGGAGGAGGAAAAGAGAGAGATCTCTCTCAACAACAACAACGGAGGAGGAGGAAAAGAGAGAGATCTCTCTCAACAACAACAACGGAGGAGGAGGAAAAGAGAGAGATCTCTCTCAACAACAACAACGGAGGAGGAGGAAAAGAGAGAGATCTCTCTCAACAACAACAACGGAGGAGGAGGAAAAGAGAGAGATCTCTCTCAACAACAACAACGGAGGAGGAGGAAAAGAGAGAGATCTCTCTCAACAACAACAACGGAGGGAGGAGGAAAAGAGAGAGATCTCTCTCAACAACAACAACGGAGGAGGAGGAAAAGAGAGAGATCTCTCTCAACAACAACAACGGAGGAGGAGGAAAAGAGAGAGATCTCTCTCAACAACAACAACGGAGGAGGAGGAAAAGAGAGAGATCTCTCTCAACAACAACAACGGAGGAGGAGGAAAAGAGAGAGATCTCTCTCAACAACAACAACGGAGGAGGAGGAAAAGAGAGAGATCTCTCTCAACAACAACAACGGAGGAGGAGGAAAAGAGAGA
>NW_026138494.1:0-26079 GCF_025592945.1 Manacus candei
GTGGGGCTCGTGGGGCCCCTGGAGGCGGCGACGGGGCCGCAGATCCAGCGGGTGTTCGACACCAACGTGTTCGGGGTCCTGCGGCTCATCCAGGCGCTGCTGCCGCAGATGAAGCAGCGCCGGAGCGGCCACATCGTGGTGGTCAGCAGCGTCATGGGGCTGCAGGGTGAGGGCACCCCCCAGCCCCACCCCCGGGGACCCCCAAAACACCCCCGGCACCCTCAAATCAACCCCGGCATCACTGAACCCCCGGGACCCCCAAAACCCCCGGGACCTCTGACCCCCGCCCCGGACTCCCAATCCTCCCCAGAGACCCCCAATCTTCACAGGGGCTGAGGGGACCCCACAGATCCCACCCCAGGGACCCCCCGGGACCCTCAAAACACCCCCGGGACCCCCAAAACAACCCCGGGGTCACTGAACCCCCGGGACTCCCAAATCTCCCCCCGAAGCCCCTCAACCCCTCCCAGCCCCCCCCAAATTTTGGGGGTTTCGGGCCCCCCCCCGAAGCCCCCCACCCTCCCAAATTTTGGGGCGCCCCCCGACCCCCCCCGTGCCCCCCAGGGGTTGTTTTCAAGCCCCCCCAGCCCCAGGAATGGCCCCCACGAGCCCCCCCACGAGCCCTTTCAGAGCCCCCCAACCCCTCCCAGCCCCCCAATTTTTGGGGGTTTCGGGCCCCCCCGAAGCCCCCCGACCCTCCCAAATTTTGGGGCGCCCCCCGACCCCCCCCGTGCCCCCCAGGGGTGGCTTTCAACGACATCTACTCGGCCTCCAAGTTCGCGGTGGAGGGGCTGTGCGAGAGCCTGGCCGTGCAGCTGCTGCGCTTCAACATCTTGTGAGTGCGGGGGGGCCCGAAACCGCCCCCAAAACACCCCAAAATACCCCGGGACCCCCCCCGAAATACCCCCGGGACCCCCTATACGTCCCCAAAATACCCCCGGGACCCCCCGACCCCCCAAAAAACACCTCAAACCCCTCCCAGAACTCCCCAAACCGCTCTGAAAACTCCACTAACCCCTCCCCAGACCACCCCAAACCTCCCCGAAACACCCCAAATCCCTCCCAGACCCCCCCCCAAATAACCCCAAAATCCCCCCTGGGACCCCCTATACGTCCCCAAAATACCCCCGGGACCCCCCGAACCCTTCCCAAAACTCCCTAAACTGCCCCGAAACCCACCCGCGCCCCCCCCCGATCCCCCCGATCCCCCGCTATCCCCGTGTCCCCCTGATCCCCCGTGTCCCCCGTGTCCCTGGGTGTCCCCCCGTGTCCCCATGATCCCCCCGTGCCCCCCCCGCTATCCCCGTGTCCCCCCATGTCCCCCCACGATCCCCGTGTCCCCCCGCGATCCCCGCCATCCCCCCGTGTCCCCACGATCCCCCCGTGTCCCCCCGTGTCCCCCCGCTATCCCCGTGTCCCTGGGTATCCCCCCGTGTCCCCCGCTATCCCCCCGCTATCCCCCCGTGTCCCTGGGTGTCCCCCCGTGTCCCCCCGCTATCCCCCCGCTATCCCCCCGCTATCCCCCCGTGTCCCCGCGATCCCCCGCGATCCCCGTGACCCCCACGTCCCCCCCCGATCCCCCCCGTCCCGCAGCGTGTCCCTGGGTGTCCCCCCGCTATCCCACGATCCCCCCGCTATTCCCTCGTGTCCCCCACGATCCCCCCGCTATCCCCCGATCCCCCCGTCCCGCAGCGTGTCCCTGGGTGTCCCCCCGTGTCCCCCACTATCCCCCCATGTCTCCCCCCGTGTCCCCCGTTATCCCCGTGTCCCCCACGATCCCCCCGCTATCCCCGATCCCCCCGTCCCGCAGCGTGTCCCTGGGTGTCCCCCCGTGTCCCCCACGATCCCCTGCTATCCCCCCGTGTTCCCCCGTTATCCCCGTGTCCCCACGATCCCCGCGATCCCCGTGACCCCCATGTCCCCCCCCGTGTCCCCCCCGTCCCGCAGCGTGTCGCTGGTGGAGCCGGGCCCGGTGCACACGGAGTTCGAGCGGAAGGTGATGGAGGAGTCGGAACGCGCCGAGTTCCCGGGGGCGGACGCGGAGACGCTGCGGCACTTCAGGGAGGTTTATCTGCCCGTGTCCCGCGACGTGTTCCGCACCTTCGGCCAGAGCCCCGAGCACGTCGCGCAGGTCCGGGGGGGCTCGGGGGCGAGTTGGGGGCGGTTTGGGGCGAGTGGGGGGCAGTTCTGGGGTCCCGAGTCCCCCCGTCCCGTCGGGGGTTCGATCCCTCCGGGCAGAGCCCCGAGCACGTGGCGCAGGTCCGGGGGGCTCGGGGGGCGAGTGGGGGGGCTTGGGGGGGAATTGGGGGCGGTTTGGGGCGAGTTGGGGGGGTTAATGGGAATTTGGGGGAGTCCTGGGGGGAGTTCCCTGCCCCGTCCCGTCGGGGGTTCGATCCCTTCGGGCAGAGCCCCGGGGAGGGGGCGCAGCTCAGGGGGCTTGGGGGGTCCTGGAGGGTCTTGGGGGGTCTCTGGGGGTCTCTGTGACCTGTCCCTGTCCCTGGTGGCAGTTGGGGCCCCTGATGGGATTTGGGGGGGTCTCTGAGGGGATTTGGGGGTTCCGGGGGGGGTCCCTGAGGATCCCTGAAGAATTTGGGGGTCTCTGGGGGTCCCTCTGACCTCTTCCTTTCCCAGGCAGGTTTGGGGCTCTCTGGGGGTATTTGGGGTCTCTGGGGATATTTGGGCTCTCTGGGGGTATTTGGGGGTCTCTGGGGATATTTGGGTGTCTCTGGTGGGATTTGGGGCTCTCTGGGGATATTTGTTGCTCTCTGGGGGTATTTGGGGTCTCTGGGGCTATTTGGAGGTCCCTGGTGGGATTTGGGGCTCTCTGGGGGTATTTGGGGTCTCTGGGGATATTTGGGGTCTCTGGGGATATTTGGGTGTCTCTGGTGGAATTTGGGGCTCTCTGGGGGTATTTGGGGTCTCTGGTGGGATTTGGGGAGGTCTCTGGGGGTCCCTGTGACCTCTCCCTTTCCCAGGAGATTTGGGGATCTCCGGTGGGATTTGGGGCTCCCTGGGGGTATTTGGGGTCTCCAGTGGGATTTGGGAGTCCCTGGTGGAATTTGGGGCTCTCTGGGGGTATTTGGGGTCTCTGGGGATATTTGGGGTCTCTGGGGGTATTTGGGGTCTCCGGTGGGATTTGGGGCTCTCTGGGGGTATTTGGGGCTCTCTGGGGATATTTGGGGTCTCTGGGGATATTTGGGGTCTCCGGTGGGATTTGGGGCTCTCTGGGGATATTGTTGCTCTCTGGGGGTATTTGGGGTCTCTGGGGGTATTAGGGGTCTCTGGGGATATTTGGGGTCTCTGGGGGTATTTGGGGTCTCCGGTGGGATTTGGGGCTCTCTGGGGGTATTTGGGGTCTCCGGTGGGATTTGTTGCTCTCTGGGGTATCTGTTGCTCTCTGGGGGTATCCCGGGGGTCCTGACCCCCCCGTGCCCCCCCCCCGTGCCCCCCCCCCAGGCCATCGTGTCTGTGATCGGGTCCCCCCGGCCCCCGTTCCGGACCCCCACGAACCCGCTGTACTCGCCCATCATCGCCCTGCGCTTCGCGGACCCCCGCGGGGACCTGGGGTGCAGACCCTGCACCGGCTCATCTACGACCTGCGCCCCGCCTTCCACCTGAGCCTGGCGGTCCTCAGGTGTCTCACCTGCCGCTGCTGCCAGCGCAGGGTCACCCCCTTCTGAGGGGAGACCCCCCTTCTGAGGGGAGACCCCCAAACTGGGGGTGGGTCCTGCATTTGGGGGGTTGTTGAGGCGATTTTGGGGGATTTGGGAGGGTTTTTTTTGGGAAATTTGGGGCTCAAATGGAGTCTGGGGGTGCTCAGGTGCCTCACCTTGTGAAAGGGGACCCCCCTCCCAAAATGAGGGGGGGGATCTCTGGGGGTCTCTGAGGAGATTTTGGGGCCTCTCTGGGGGTCTCTGGGGGGTCTCTAGAGAACCCAAAGGGGGATATCTGGGGGTCCCTGAGACAATTGGGGTGTTTTTGGGGTCTCTGAGTGTTTTTTGGGGGGTCTCTGAGTGTTTTTTGGGGGGTCTCTGAGTGTTTTTTTGGGGGGTCTCTGAGTGTTTTTTTTGGGGGGCTCCATTAAAGGCTGTGACTCCCCCCACAACGACCCCCTCGCACTGACTCTCGCGCCGGCGGCCCCGGGGGGGTCGCGGACCCCCAGGAGGGTCCCAGAAGGGGCTTTTGGGGGGTCTCGGGAGGGGTCTTTGAGGGGGCGGAACCAAAAGGGGCGGAACCCGCGGGCGGGGGGGAAGGTGGCGGAGCCGGAAGCGGCCGGAAGTGACACAACCCGGAAGTGACACCAGCCGGAAGTGGCGCCGAGCACGTGGCAGGGATGGGGCGGCCCGGGAAGGTCCGGGGGGCGAAAATGGGGCAAAAACGGGCAAAAAAGGGGCAAAAACGGGGGGAAAGGGCGCGGGAAGTGAGGGGGGGGTGGGAGAGGGAGAGGGGAGGGGGCGGCGGGAATGGAGGGGAGGGGGAGAAGGGGGGAAATGGGGCGAAATTGGGTAAAAATGGGGCGAAAATCGGGCAAAACGGGGGGAATTCGGGGGGAAACGGGGGGGCGGCGGGGGGGGGGGGAGGGGGGGTGGAGGGGGCGGTGGTAGCGGGGAATGGGGCGGGAGGGGGGAAATGGGGGGAAAAATGGGGTAAAAACGAGGAAATTTGGGGGGAAATGGGGACCGGGGGGGGCGGGTTATCCCAAAATTTGGGGTCTCACCCCCCCCCTTTCCACCCCCTTTCCCCCCCAGAGCCGCCACCAGCGGCGGGAACGCGCCGTGGCGCGGGAGCGCGCGGAGCGCGAGTTCGGGGCCGTCCCGCACTCGTTCGTGTTCCCGCGGGGCAGAGTCGGGAGGAGCCTGCGGGGGCTCGGGCAGGACCTGCGGAGGGTCATGGAGCCCTACACGGCCCGCGCGCTGCAGGTCGGGGGGCTTGGGGGGGCGTTTTCATCATTACTCTATTTTTATTTTATTTGTTTTTGTTTATTTTATTTATTTTTATTTGTTTTATGTATTTTTATTTATTTTATTTATTTTTATATTTTTATTTTATTTATTTTTATTTTAGTTTAATTTTTGTATTTTTATTTTTTAATTTTTTTGTATTTTTTATTTTTAATTTTATTTATTTTTATTCTATTTTAGTTTTTGTATTTTTATTTTTTGATTTTTATTTATATTCTTTTATTTATTTTGTTAATTTTTTATTTTTATTATTCTTATTTATATTTCTAATTTTTTTAATTTATTTTTTATTATTACCATTCTTATTACATTTATTATTTTTGTTTATTTTTATTATTTTTGTTTAAATTTTACTTCTAATTTTTCTTATTTTTCTTTTTAACCTTATTTTTCTTTTTAACCTTATTTTTCTTTTTAATCTTATTTTTATTTTTAACCTTATTTTTATTTTATTTTTATTTCATTTTTTATTTTATTTTTATTTTTTATTTTATTTTTATTTTTTATTTTTATTTTATTTTTTATTTTTATTATTTTTAAATTTTTTTTTATTTTTTATTTTTTATTTTTATTTTTAATCTTATTTTTTTTTAAAACCCATTTTTATTTTTTACCCCTCTTTGATTTTCAGTCCTATTTTTTATTTCCCTTTTTCACTCCGTCCTTTGTTTTACTCTCATTTCCATTCGAATTTTTAATCCTGTTTTAAATTGATTTTTATTTTCAATGGGGTTTATATTTATATATTTTTATTTATTTGTATTTAATTTGGATTTCCCAGGTCCGGAAGGGGAATTCCCTGCGGGATTTTTATTTTCTATGGGGTTTATATTTATATATTTGTATTTATTTGTGTTTAATTTGGATCCCAGGTCCGGAAGGGGAATTCCCTGCGGGACCTCGTGGCCGTGGCCGGGCCTTTGGGGGTCTCCCATTTCCTGGTGCTCAGCAAGACCCCCACCAGCATCAACCTGGTCAGTGGGGGGACCCCAAAACATCGGGGGGGGCTGGGGTCATTTTGGGGGGGGTCTGGGGTCATTTTGGGGGGGTCCTGGATCATTTTTGGGGGGGGCTTGGGTCATTTGGGGGGTCTGGGGTCATTTTAGGGGGTCCTGACCCGGTTTAGGGGGTCCAGGATCATCCTGGGGGATTCTGGATCATTTTTGGGGGGTCTGGGGTCATTTTGGGGGGGTCCAGGATCATTTTGGGGGGTCCTGGATTGTCTTGGGTCATTTTAGGGGGGTCTTGGATCATTTTTGGGGGGTGCTGGATCATTTTTGGGGGTCCCAGAACATTTTAGGGGGATTCTGGATCATTTCTGGGGGGTCCTGGATCATTTTAGGGGGGTCCTGGCTGATTTTGGGGTGTCCTGGCTGATTTTGGGGGGGGGGGTCCTGGCTGATTTTGGGGGGGCCCTGGCTGATTTTGGGGTGTCCTGGCTGATTTTGGGGGGTCCTGGCTGATTTTGGGGTGTCCTGGCTGATTTTGGGGCTCCCAGGGGATGGTCCCTCCCCCAGACTCAAATGATGAAAGGATTTGGGCTGAATTGGGGCCGTTTTGGGGCCGTGATGCTCCAAAGTAAACGCTCTGATGGGTCTGGGGGGGGGTCCCGGGGGGGTTTTGGGGGGTCCCAGGGATTGGGGGGGGGGCTCCAGATTCCCAAAATTCCCAAGCTTTTCCTCCCCCTTCTCCCCCCCCCAGAAGCTTTTCCGGCTCCCAGGGGGTCCCACCCTGACCTTCAAAGTGCTGCAGGTGGGGCTGGGGGGGTTTGGGGGGGGTTTGGGGGGTCTCAGGGGGGGTTTTGGGGGGTCTTTGTACCCCTGACCCCCCCCCAGCATTCCCTGGTCTGGGACTGGGGGGGGGTTGGGGGGTCTGGGGGGGATTTTAGGGGGTTTTGAGGTATTTTTGGGGTGGTTTTGAGGTTTTTTGGGGGGGAATTTTTTTTGGGGGGGGGTTGGGGTGTTTTGGGGGCATTTTTGGGGTTTTTCTGGGGGGGGTTAAGGGGTGGTTTTGGTGGGATTTTGGGGGTTTTCAGGGGCGTTTTTGGGGAGGTTTTAGAGGGGTTTTGGGGGGCAGTTTTGTGGTGTTTCCTGGGGGGTTTTTTAGGGATGTTTTTGAGGTGTTTTGGGGTTTTTTTAGGGTATTTGGGGGTGGTTTTCCCCCCTTTTCCCCTTCCCAGTATTCCCTGATCCGGGACGTGGTCTCTGCTCTCCAAAGGCACCGGATGCACGAGCAGCTTTGGGGGGTTTGGGGCTGGTTTGGGGGTTTTTTTAGGGTATTTTAGGGTATTTTGGGGGTATTTTAGGGTGATTTTGAGGGTATTTTGGGGTGTTTTCCCCTTTCCCAGTATTCCCTGATCCGGGACATGCTCTCTGCTCTCCGGAGGCACCGGATGCACGAGCAGCTCTGGGGGGTTTGGGGCTGGTTTTAGGGGGATTTTTAGGGTATTTTAGGGTATTTTGGGGGTATTTTGGGGTGATTTCCCCCCTTTCCCCCTTTCCCAGTACTCCCTGATCCGGGACGTGGTCTCTGCTCTCCGGAGGCACCGGATGCACGAGCAGCAGTTCTCCCACCCCCCTCTCCTGGTGCTCAGCAACTTTGGGCTCCCCCAGATCCACGTCAAGCTCATGGCCGGGATGTTCCAGGGGATGTTCCCGGCCCTCAACGTCCACAGGGTCCGTGGGGAGCCCGGGAATTCGGGAATGGGGGGGGGGGGGGCCCTCTGGAATCTTCCCTGTTCCTTCTTCCCCTTCCTTTTCCTTCTCTTCCCCATTTTTTTCTTCTTTCTTTTTCCTCTTTCCTTCCCTTTTCCTTCTTTTCCTTCCCTTTTTCTCCCTTCCCTTTTTCTCCCTTTCCCTTTTTCTCCCTTTCCCTTTTTTTCTTTCCCTTTTTCTCCCTTCCCTTTTCCTCCTCTTTCCTTTTACTCTTCTTCCTTTTCCCTTCTCTTTTCCTTTTCCTTCTCTTCCTTCTTCCCTTTTCCTTCTCCTTTCCCTTTTCCTTTTCTCTTTTCATTTTCATTCTCCTTCTCCATTCCCTTTTCCTTCCCTTCCCTTCCCTTCCCTTCCCTTCCCTTCCCTTCCCTTCCCTTCCCTTCCCTTCCCTTCCCTTCCCTTCCCTTCCCTTCCTTTCCCAAACCAAACCTTCCCAAACCTTCCCTTCCCTGCTGTCCCTGTCCCATTCCCATTATCCCATTCCCATTATCCCATTATCCCATTCCCTCTCCCATTCCCATTATCCCATTCCCATTATCCCGTTCCCTCTCCCATTATCCCATTCCCATTATCCCATTATCCCATTCCCATTATCCCTCTCCCATTACCACATTACCCCATTATCCCATTATCCCATTATCCCGTTCCCTCTCCAGGTCAATCTCAACTCCATCCGTCGCTGTTTGCTCCTCACCTTCGACTCGGAGTCGCAGCTCCTGGAATTCCGGCACTAGTGAGCCCCTTCCCCCGGACCCCCATCCCCATTATCCCATTCCTGTTATCCCATTCCCATTATCCCATCCCCATTATCCCATCCCCATCATCCCATTCCCAGCTCCTGGAATTCCGGCACTAGTGAGCCCCTTCCCCCTTCCCCCATCCCCATTATCCCATTCCTGTTATCCCATCCCCATTATCCCATCCCCATTATCCCTTTCCCATTATCCCATCCCCATTCTCCCATCCCCATTATCCCATTCCTGTTATCCCATCCCCATTATCCCATTCCCACTGTCCCAATCCCGTTATCCCAATCCCGTTATCCCCCTCCCATTCCCAGCAGTGTGAAGGTGGTTCCCGTGGGGGTCAGTCGGGGGCTCCGGAAGCTTCTCCAGGAGAAATTCCCCAACCTCAGTCGGCTCCAGGATGTCAGTGACCTGCTCCTGGGGTGAGGGGGGACATTGGGGACATTTGGGGGACATTGGGGACCCCCAGGATGTCAGTGACCTGCTCCTGGGGTGAGGGGGGACATTGGGGACATTTGGGGACATTGGGGACCCCCAGGACGTCAGTGACCTGCTCCTGGGGTGAGGGGGGACATTGGGGACATTTGGGGGACATTGGGGACCCCCAGGACGTCAGTGACCTGCTCCTGGGGTGAGGGGGGACATTGGGGACATTTGGGGACATTGGGGACCCCCAGGATGTCAGTGACCTGCTCCTGGGGTGAGGGGGACATTTGGGGACACTGGGGACCCCCAGGATGTCAGTGACCTGCTCCTGGGGTGAGGGGGGATTTTGGGGACATTTGGGGACATTGGGGACCCCCAGGATGTCGGTGACCTGCTCCTGGGGTGAGGGGGGGACATTTGGGGACATTGGGGACATTTGGGGACACTGGAGACCCCCAGGACATCAGTGACCTGCTCCTGGGGTGAGGGGGGACATTTGGGGACATTGGGGACATTTTGGGGGGACATTGGGGACCCCCAGGACGTCAGTGACCTGCTCCTGGGGTGAGGGGGACATTTGGGGACATGGGGGGGACAGGGAATGGGGGTGTCCCTGTGGTGACCCCGGTGACCCTGGTGACCCTGTGGTGACCCTGTGTGACCCCGTGACCCCGTCCCTGTCCCCAGGGAGGTGGCCCTGTCGGAGAGCGAGGCCGAGCAGGGAGGGGACATGGGGGTGCCATGGGGACACTGTGGTGACCCTGGTGACCCTGTGGTGACCTTGTGTGACCCTGTGGTGACCCTGTGTGACCCCAGTGACCCTGTGTGACCCTGGTGACCCTGTCCCCAGGGAGGTGGCCCTGTCGGAGAGCGAGGCCGAGCAGGACGGGACCCACAACGTGCTGGAGCTGCCCCAGGACTGCGCCGGGAGGGGCAACCAGGGGGGCCAGCAGAGCGCTGTGAGGCTGACTGAGGTGACAGTGGGGACATTGGGGACATCCTGGGGATACTGGGGACACTGAGGGGACATTGGGGACACCAGGGGGGCATTGGGGACATCAGGGAACCAGGGGGGCCAACAGAGCGCTGTGAGGCTGACTGAGGTGACAGTGGGGACATTGGGGACATCCTGGGGATACTGGGGACATTGGGGACACCACAGAACCAGGGGGGCCAGCAGAGCGCTGTGAGGCTGACTGAGGTGACACTGGGGACATTGGGGACACTGAGGGGACACTGGGAACACTGAGGGGACATTGGGGACACCAGGGGGGCATTGGGGACATCAGGGAACCAGGGGGGCCAACAGAGCGCTGTGAGGCTGACTGAGGTGACAGTGGGGACACTGGGGACACTGGGGACATCCTGGGGACATTGGGGACATCCTGGGGGCATTGGGGACATCCTGGGGGCATCCTGGGGACATTGGGGACACCACGGAACCAGGGGGGCCAGCAGAGCGCTGTGAGGCTGACTGAGGTGACACTGGGGACATGGGGACATTGGGGACATTGGGGACACTGGGGACACTGAGGGGACATTGGGGACATTTGGGATATCCTGGGGACATTGGGGACACTTGAGGTGACAGTGGGGACACCGAGGGGACATTGGGGACACGAGTGCCAGGTGCCAGGTGCCCCCAGGGCTCCCTGACGTCCCCCCTGTCCCCCCCCTGTCCCCAGATCGGGCCCCGCCTGACGCTGCAGTTGGTGAAGGTGGAGGAGGGGCTGGGCCAGGGCAGCGTCCTGTACCATGGACTGGGTGAGTGACACACCTGGGGACACCTGGGATACCTGGGACACAGCTGGGGACACACCTGGGATACCTGGGACACACCTGGGGGACACCTGGGACACACCTGGGGACACACCTGGGACACAGCTGGGCTGGGCCAGGGCAGCGTCCTGTACCATGGACTGGGTGAGTGACACACCTGGGGGACACCTGGGATACCTGGGACACAGCTGGGGACACAGCTGGGGACACACCTGGGACACAGCTGGGCTGGGCCAGGGCAGCGTCCTGTACCACGGGCTGGGTGAGTGACACACCTGGGGACACCTGGGGACACCTGGGACACACCTGGGACACCTGGGGACACCTGGGACACAGCTGGGCATGGGGGGGACACCTGGGACACACCTGGGTGTGGGGACACCCCTGGGTTGGGCTGGGTGAGTGACACACCTGGGGGTCTCACCTGTGCCCGGGGGTCTCACCTGTCCCCGGGAGTCTCACCTGTCCCTGAGGGTCTCACCTGTCCCCAGAGGTCTCACCTGTCCCTGAGGGTCTCACCTGTCCCCTGAGGGTCTCACCTGTGCCCGGGGGGTCTCACCTGTCCCCAGGAGTCTCACCTGTCCCCCGAGGGTCTCACCTGTCCCCAGGAGTCTCACCTGTCCCCGGGGGTCTCACCTGTCCCCCGAGGGTCTCACCTGTCCCCGGGGGTCTCACCTGTCCCAGTGCACAGGTCGCAGGAGGAGCTGCAGCGGCTGCAGCGGCGCCGGGAGCAGAAGCTGCAGCTCAAGGCCCAGCGGAGGCGGAAACAGGAGCAGGACCTGGAGAGGAAACGGCACCTGAGGCACCTGAACAGGTGAGGGGGACACAGGTGACACCCCCAGGGGAGGGCAGGGCAAGGTGACGCTCCCAGGTGTCACAGGTGACACCCCCAGGGGAGGGCAGGGCTGGGATCAAACCTCACCTGTCCCCCCTCACCTGTCCCCTCACCTGTCCTTCACCTGTCTCCTCTCACCTGTCCCTCACCTGTCCCCTCACCTGTCCCCCCTCACCTGTCTCTCACCTGTCCTCCCTCACCTGTCCCCCCTCACCTGTCCCCCCTCACCTGTCCCCTCACCTGTCCTTCACCTGTCTCCTCTCACCTGTCCCTCACCTGTCCCCTCACCTGTCCCCCCTCACCTGTCTCTCACCTGTCCTCCCTCACCTGTCCCCTCTCACCTGTCCCCCCTCACCTGTCTCCTCATCTGTCTCTCACCTCTCCCTTCACCTGTCCCTCACCTGTCCCTCACCTGTCTCTCACCTGTCCCCCCTCACCTGTGTCCCCTCACCTGTCCCCTCTCACCTCTCCCTTCACCTGTCCCCCCTCACCTGTCCCTCACCTGTCCCCCCTCACCTGTCCCTCACCTGTCCGTGTCCCCCCAGGGAGCGCAGCCTGGCCGGGATGCGACGGCGGCAGGGCCAGGCCGGGCCAGGTGAGGGTGCCAGGCCAGGTGAGGGTGCCAGGCCAGGTGCCAAGGAGGGTGACAGCGACGTCGAGGACCCCGGCGCACCTGAGCCAGGTGTGGCCACGCCCTCGGAGGACGAGGACGACGCCGAGTACTACAGACAGGAGGTGGGGGAGGAGCCCGACACAGGTGAGTTTGGGGGGGGGACAGGTGAATTTGGGGGGGGGACAGGTGAGCTTGGGGGGGGACAGGTGAGTTTGGGGGGAGTTTGGGTGGTTACAGGTGAGTTTGGGAGGTTACAGGTGAGTTTGGGGGGTTACAGGTGAGTTTGGGGTGGGACTGACCCCCCTTTTCCCTCTGGAGGTGGTTGATGACACCAAAAAAATTCCTGAATTTCCATGAGTTTGGTTCAAAGTAAACGCTCTGACACCTCCGGAATGGCCCCAAAACTGCCCCTTTTCACCCCAAAACTGCCCCTTTTCACCCCAGAATTGTCCTCTTTCACCCCAAAACTTGTCCCTTTTCACCTTTTTTCGCCCTTTTCTCCCCAGATTTGTTCCCCACCAAGAGGAAACGAAGCCCCTCGGGTGCTTCCAGACCCCGAAAAAAGCGGAGGCAGAGCCGGGAGACCCCGAAATCCCACCCAAACCCCCCCAAATCCCACAGGAACAACCCCAAATCCCACAGAAACAACCCCAAATCCCACCCAAACACCCCCAAATCCCACAGAAACAACCCCAAATCCCACCCAAACACCCCCAAATCCCACAAAAACAACCCCAAATCCCACCCGGGACACCCCAAATCCCACAAAACCACCCCAAAATCCCACCTGGGGACCCCCAAATCCCACCCAGGGACCCCAAAATCCCACCCGAAAAACCCCAAATCCCACAAAAACACCCCTAAATCCCACCCAGGACCCCCCAGATCCCACCCAAAGAACCCCAAATCCCATAAAACCCCCCCAGAATCCCACCCAGGACCCCCCAGATCCCACCCCAGGCCGAAGGTTCGGGGGCAGCTCCTGGGGAGGAGGAAAACCGGGATTTTCCAACGTCCTGGAAGGGCCAGGAAGGGGAAAAAATAAAAAAAAGGAGAAGGAGGGAATGGGGACCCCCCCCAAATCCCATTTCCAGGGGGAAGGGAATTTGAGGTCCTGGAATTTGGGACCTCCTGGATTTGAGAGGAAACTTCCTGGAATTTGGGGGGATCCCCCCTGGGATTTGGGGGGTTCTCCCTGGTTTTGGGGGGTTCAGGGCCCTTCCCAAATAAAGGATGGAAAAGCCCCTCCAGGTATGTCCGGTGTGTGATATTTTGGGGTCTCTTTGGGGGGTATTTCGGGGTGTTTGGGGTCCCTTTGGGGTATTTGGGGGGTATTTTGGGGTCGCTTTTTGAGGGGTATTTTGAGTGTCTTTGGGGGTATTTTGGGGGTTCTCGGGGGGGGGTATTGGGGTATTTTAGGGCCCCTTTGGGGTATTTGGAGATGTTTTGGGGCTGTTCGGGGCTGTTTTGGGGCTGTTTTGGGGCTATTTCGGGTCCCTCCGCGGGGTCAAAGGTCGCGCCCCCCCTCCCCGCTCCACCCACCCAACCAATCACACCCCTCAACCTTCCCCCCTCGCCCCGCCGCACCCAATCACCAGCTCGGACACAACCCCCCCTCAGACTCACCCAATCACACGCTCCGACACATCCCCCCCTCGGAGCGCTCCTCCAATGGGGAGGCGCGTTGCTGGGGGGGTTTGCCCGGCGGGTGGCGGCGGCGGCGGGGCCAAGATGGCGGCGGCGGTGCCGGGGAGCGGGCCCGGAGCGGGGCCCGGGCGGGAGCCCCGAGCGGCGCCCGAGGAAGGGCCGGCGGGGGCCCGGGCGGGAGCCCCGAGCGGCGCCCGAAGAGCCGCCGGCGGGGCCCGGGCGCGCCCCCGAGGAGGAGCTGCCGCCGCTTTCCCCCGCCGAGGTGCGGAGCCGCCTGGAGCGCAGCGCGAGGCAGTTCCGCAACCGGCGGAAGGTGCTGATCAGGGGGTTACCGCCCGACGTGACCAACCAGGTGAGCGGGAGCGGGAATGGGAATGGGAATGGGGCTGGGATCGAGGCTGGAGCTTTTCCCTGCCACCCCAATTCCCCTTTTTCCCCCTCCCCAAAATTCGTGGGAATTTTTTCCCCTTTTTCCAGGAGGTCCACGACCTACTGAGTGACTACGAGCTCAAGTACTGCTTCGTGGACAAGTACAAAGGAACGGGTGAGGAACAGCCCCTGGTACTCCGGGATCTGCCCCAGCATCATCCCCTGGAATTCCGGGATCAGCCCCTGGAGCTCCGGGATCAGCCCCTGGAATCAACCCCTAGGATCAGCCCCTGGAATCAGCCCCCAGCTGACGGGGGTCCCTTGGGACTGGGAACAACCCGGGATGCTTCTCCAAGCCCCCCTTTTCCCAGGGGTCCTTTCCTTTCCCAAACCCCCTTTTCCCAGCGACCCCTTCCCTTTCCCTCCTCATCCCTTTTCCCCCATTCCCAGCCTTCGTGACCCTGCTGACCCCCGACCAGGCCGCCTCAGCCATCCTTTATTCCCTGTTTTTCCCTGTTTTACCCTGTTTCTCCCCGTTTCTCCCCATTTCTCCCAGCCTTCGTGACCCTGCTGACGGCCGACCAGGCCTCCTCCGCCATCCTTTATTCCCTATTTCTCCCTGTTTTTTCCCGTTCCCAGCCTTCGTGACCCTGCTGACGGCCGACCAGGCCTCCTCAGCCATCCTTTATTCCCATTTTCCCCATTTTCCCCCGTTCCCAGCCTTCGTGACCCTGCTGACGGCGGACCAGGCCTCCTCTGCGGTGCGCCGCTTCCACGGCCGGGCGCTGCGGGATCGGGAGCTGCGGGTGCAGCTGCAGCCGCCGGACTCGCTGCTGTGCGTGGCCAACCTGCCGCGGCTGCTGTCGCAGCAGCGCTTCGAGGAGCTGGTGCGGCCCTTCGGGAACGTGGAGCGCTGTTTCCTGGTGTACAGCGAGAGGACGGGCCACTCCAAAGGGTACGGGTTTGTGGAGTACATGAAGAAGGACTCGGCGGCCCGGGCCCGGTCGGCGCTGCTGGGCCGGCGCCTGGGCACCCGCAGCCTCTTCGTGCACTGGGTGGAGTCGGCCCAGCCCGGCCCGGAGCTGCTCCACTCCCGCTGCCTCTGCGTAGAGAAGCTGCCCCACAACTTCAGCGACCTGGACGCGCTCAGGGGGGTCTTCGGGGCCGTCAGGGAGCCCACCTTCTGTCAGGTGAGGGGAGAGGGGAGAGGGGATAGGGAAACATGGGAATGGGGAGAGGGGAGAGGGAGCCCACCTTCTGTCAGGTGAGGGGGGAGAGGGAGCCCACCTTCTGTCAGGTGAGGGAGAGGGGAGAGGGAGAGGGGATGGGGAGCCAACCTTCTGTCAGGTGAGAGGGAGCCCACCTCTGTCAGGTGAGAGGGAACGGGGAGAGGGAGAGGGAAACATGGGGAGAGGGGATGGAGAGCCAACCTTCTGTCAGGTGAGGGGAAACAGGGATGGGGAGAGGGGATGGGGAGAGGGGATGGGGAGCCAACCTTCTGTCAGGTGAGGGGAATGTGGGATAGGGAAACATGGGAATGGGGAGAGGGGATAGGGAGCCCACCTTCTGTCAGGTGAGGGAAAGGGGAGAGGGAGAGGGATAGGGGGAAACAGGGATGGGGAGAGGGGATAGGGAGCCAACCTTCTGTCAGGTGAGAGGGGAGAGGGAATAGGGAGCCCACCTTCTGTCAGGTGAGGGGAAAAGGGGATGGGGAATGGGGAGAGGGAGCCCACCTTCTGTCAGATGAGGGGAACAGGGATGGGGAGCCCACCTTCTGTCAGGTGTGAGGGGAAACATGGGAATGGGGAGAGGGGGAACATGGGAATGGGGAGAGGGAAACATGGGGATGGGGAGAGGGGATGGGGTGGGAAAGGGGGAAGAGGGAGTGGGAAGACAAGGGGTTGGGAAAAGAGGAAAAGGGGTTTGGGAGGTTGGGAAGAGGGAGAAAGGGGAAGAGGGAAAAGGGGAAAGGGAAGAGGGAGAAAGGGGAAAGGGAAGAGGGAGAAAGGGGAAAGGGAAGAGGGAGAAAGGAGTTTGGGAGGTTGGGAAAAGGGGGTTTGGGAGCAGGGAGTTGGATTTGGGAAGAGGGGAGGGAGCTGGGGGTGGGATTTGGGCACGTGGAGGGGTTCGGGGATGGAGGGGGATTTTCCCTCTCCCCCTTTTCCCCTCCCTTTCCCCCTTTCCCCCCCTCCCCTCTGCCCTGCTCCCAATCCCTGTTTTCCAGCTGGCCTATGGCCAGGACGGGTCCCTGAAGGGCTTTGCTGTCCTGGAGTTGGAGTCCCCGGAATGGGCCGAGCGGGTCCAGGAGGCCACGGACGGGATCCCCCTGGCCGGGAACCACATCCGGGTGTCCTTCTGTGCCCCGGGGCCCCCCGGCAGGAGCACCCTGGCTGCCCTCATCGCTGCCCAGGCCACGGTGGGGGCAGTTCCTGGGAATTCCTGGGAGTTGGGGAGCTCAGGGAATCAAGGGAATCGAGGGGATGGAGGGGATGGAGTGTGGGGATTGAGGGAATCTGGGAATTGGGACGGTGAGGAACTGGGAGACCAATCCCATCCCCTGGCTGCCCTCATCGCTGCCCAGGCCACGGTGGGGGCAGTTCCTGGGAATTGGGGAGCTCAGGGAATCAAGGGAATCGAGGGAATATGGGAATTAGGGGATGGTGGGAAACTGGGAGACCAAAGGAATCCCATCCCTTGGCTGCCCTCATCGCTGCCCAGGCCACGGTGGGGGGAATTCCTGGGATTCCTGGGAATGGGGGAGCCCAGGGAATTGTGGGAATTCAGGGAGTACGGGAATGGGGGGAGCCTGGGAATTTGGGGGGGGCTGGGAATTAAGGATGCACAGGAATTGGGGGAACCAGAGGGATTGGGGGAACCAGAGGGATTGGGGAAGGAATGAGGGACCTGCAGGAGTGGGGGAACAGCTGGAATGAGGGAAGTGCAGGGATTGGAGAACCCCAGGAATTTGGGGAACCAAAGGAATGAGGGAACCAAAGGAATTAGGGAGACAAAGGAATTGGGGAACCAAAGGAATTGGGAACCCCAGGAACTGAGGGATCACAGGAATTAGGGAGACACAGGAACCAGGGAACCAAAGGGATTGGGGAACCCCGGGATTCCTGGGGGGATCTGGGCCTGGGCTCCCGCTGGTTCTGTGCCCCCAGGGCCGCAATTCCAGGGGTCTTTCCCGGTTTTCCAGGCCCTGAACCGCGGGAAGGGGCTGCTCCCCGAGCCCAGCATCCTGCAGATCCTGCAGAGCCTCGGGAACCCCACGTCCCTGCAGCTGCTGCTGCCCGCCCTGCTGCACCCCGGCAAGCAGGGTGAGGAATTCCAGGGAATTCCGGGGGGGGAAAAACCCTAGGGGAGGGAATTCCCGACCCCAGGGGCTTCCTCCCGACCCCAGGGGCTTCCTCGAGTCTCTTCCCAGCAGGAATTCTGGGAGCTGCCCCTTCCCTGCCCCTGGTGCCCAGCCCGGCCCTTCCCACGGCGCTGCTCCAGCTGGCCCTGCACAGCCATTCCCAGGTAATTCCCACCTGGAATTCCCACCTTCTGCCCTGCACCAGGGAATTCCCACTGGGAATTCCCCCCCCTCTGCCCTACACGGCCATTCCCAGGGAATTCCCACTGGGAATTCCCAAATCCAGGCTTTTTTTTCCAGAGAGAAAAGGGAGGGTTGAATCTTCCTGAAGCTTTTCCCAAACCTCTTCCCAAACCTTTTTCCAAACCTCTTCCCAAACCTCTTCCCAAACTTTTTCCCACTCCTCCCAAACCTCTTCCCAAATTTTTTCTCCCTTTTCCGTAACCTCTTCCCAAACCTCTTCCCAAATCTGTTCCCAAACCTCTTCCCAATCCTTTTCCCACCTGGGTTTTTCCCACCTTTTGGGTGGTTTTTCCCTGTTTTTTTTTTCCAGCCTTTCTCCCAGAAGGGTTTTGGGGTTTTTTTGGGGGAAATTTCAGGGGAATTCCGGAATTCCCCCCATTCCTGCAGCTCCAGGATTGGATCCAGCAGGGAAAAAAACCCCAAACCCTCTTCCCACCCCAGCCCTTTTCCAAACCCTTTTCCCACCCCACCCCTTTTCCCAACCCCAGCCCTTTTCCCACCGTGGATCTCCCATGGGATAACCCGCCTTTTCCCGCCCTTCCCCCGCCCTTATCCCACTTTTTGTGCTTCCAGAAGCCGGGAATTCTGGGCGAGTCCCCGCTGGGCTCCCTCCCCCTGGGCCTGGCCCCGGCCCAGCCCCCCGGGAAGCTCCTGGGAGACATTCCAGCAGGTAATTCCCGGGATTCCTGCGGCTGATCCTGGAATTCCGGCCCTGGGCAGCCAGGGAATTCCCCCTGGGATCCAGGGATCTCCCCCTGGGCAGCCAGGGAATTCCCCCTGGGATCCAGGGAATCTCCCCCTGGGCAGCCAGGGAATTCCCCCTGGGATCCAGGGATCTCCCCCTGGGATCCAGGGAATTTCCCCCTTCCCTGGGATTTTTTGGAGGGGGGGGGTCTGGGATGGGCTTTTCCAGGTGGGAAAAGGATCCCAGGATCCCTCTCCTGGTTTTCCCCCCTCCAACCTCTTCCCACTGGGATTTTTTTTTTTTTTCCCCCACTTTCTGGGTGGTTTTCCCACCTTTTTCCCCTGGGAATTCCCTCTTCCTGAGCCTCCAAAAAGGGGAGGGTTTTTTTGGGAATTCTGTCTTCCCGCAACCCCTAAAAGGGGTTGGGGTTTTTTTGGGAATTCCCTCTTTTTTTGGGGGGAATTCCTTTTCCTTTTTTTTGGGAATTCCCTCTTTTTTGGGGGGGAATTCCTCTTCCATTCTTTTTGGGAATTCCCTCTTTTTTTCAGGGGGAATTCCTTTTAATTTTTTTTGGAAATCCCCTATTCCTGCACCCTCCAAAGGGCATTTTTTTTTTTTTGGAATTCCCGCTTCATTTTTTTGGGGAATTCCCTCTTCCCACAGCCCTGAAAAGGCACATTTTGAGGAATTCTCTCTTCCTTTTTTTTTGGTGTGGAATTCCCTGTTCTTTTTTGGGTTTTTTTTTGGGAATTCCCTCTTCCCACAACCCTGAAAAGTTTGGGGTTGTTTTTTTTTTCTGGAAATTCCTTTGGAATCTTTGCAGGGAATTTTTTTGGGGGGGAAAATTCCTTTGGAATCCTTGGGATTTTTTTTGGAAATTTTATTTTTTGTGGGGAAATTCCTTTGGAAATTTTATTTTTTGGGGGGGGGGAAATTCCTTTGAAATCTTTGGGATTTTTTTGGAAATTTTATTTTTTTGGGGGGGGAATTCCTTTGGAATCTTTGGAGGGAATTTTTTGGGGGGGAATTCCTTCGGAATCTTTGGGAATTTGGGGGGGGGGGGGGGCAATTATTTTTGGGGGTGGGATGGAATTCCTTTTTCCCCACCAAAAAACCCCACAGTTTTTCCCGGGAATTCCCCCCTCCTTTCACCCCTGGGATTGGCTCCAGGCGGGAACTGCAGCCCCTTTTCCCAAGGAAAAGCCTTTTCCAAGGAAAGCCTCCTCCCTGTGCCTCCAGGAGGGCCCCTGCCCGGGGACCTGGCGCAGGGACCCGGCAAATCCGCCGGCATTCCCGCCGGGAATGTGGCCCTGGCCTCGCTCCTGGCCCAGCTGGGGCCGGAGCGGGACAGGCTGGGAGCGGGAGCGGGATCGGGATCGTCCGGGACCCCCCTGGGAGCCCCCCCCGGGCTGGGCCACGGAGCAGCCATTCCCAAATCCAAGGGAGAGGTGAGGAGAGCCCCGGGATACGGGGGGGACGGCTGGGAATGTGGGGTGGGAATGTGGGATGGGAACACCCCAAAATATGGGATGGGGACGGCTGGGAATAGGGGATGGGGACAGCTGGGAATGTGGGGTGGGGATAACTGGGAATGTGGGGTGGGGAGAGCTGGGAATGTGGGATGGGAACAACTGGGAATGTGGGGTGGGGAGAGCTGGGAATAGGGGATGGGGATAACTGGGAATGTGGGGTGGGGAGAGCTGGGAATGTGGGATGGGGAGAGCTGGGAATGTGGGATGGGGACAGCTGGGAATGTGGGATGGGGAGAGCTGGGAATAGGAGATGGGAACACCCTGGGAGAGGGGATGGGAACACTCTGGGAATATGGGATGGGGACAGCTGGGAATGTGGGATGGGGACACCCCAAAATCTGGGATGGGGACAGCTGGGAATGTAGGATGGGAACACCCCAAAATATGGGATGGGAACACTCCCAAATCTGGGATGGGGACCCTGAAATCTGGGATGGAAACATTGGGATGGGACTCCCAACTCCAGGACCCCCCCAAACCCCCTCAGGGACCCCCCCAAACCCCCTTTAGACCCCTCCAGGACCCCCCAGACCCTTTTGGGATCCCCCAAACCCTCTTTGGGACCCCCCAAACCCCCTCGGTGCCCCCCCAGGTGTCGCTGCTGGGGGAGCCCCCCAAGGAGTTCCAGCTGCCCCTGAACCCCTTCCTGAACCTGCGGAGCCTCCTGCCCGGCCCGGGTGAGGAAACCGGGAAAGGGCCTTTTTTGGGATCATTCCCCCCCTTCCCAACCCTTCCCAACCCTTCCCAACCTTTCCCAACCCTTCCCAACCCTTCCTGACCCTTCCCAGTCCTTCCCAACCCTCCTGCCCGGCCCAGGTGAGGAAACCGGGAAAGGGCCTTTTTTGGGATCATTCTTTCCCTTCCCAACCCTTCCTTCCCTTCCCAACCCTTCCTTCCCTTCCCAACCCTTCCTTCCCTTCCCAACCCTTCCCAACCCTTCCCAACCCTCCTGCCCATCCCACATGAGGGAGAAACTGGGAAAGGGCCTTTTTTGGGATCCTTCCCCCCCTTCCCAACCCTTCCCAGCCCTTCCTGCCTTTTCCAGGAGCCGCTTCCAAAGGGTTCCAGGGCAAACCCGGAGCCCTGGGGGGTCCCTCAGCCCCCCCCCCGGGGCCCCCCCAGTGACCCCCCCCTGCTGCCCCCCCCCCTCCGGAGACGCCTTCGGGTTCGACTTCCAGACGGTGGGTCGGGAATTCGGGGTGAGATCCGGGGATTTTGGGGTGAAATTCGGGGATTTTGGGGTGAAATCCGGGGATTTTGGGGTGAAATCCAGGGATTTTGGGGTGAAATCCGGGGATTTTGGGGGGTCTGGGCTTGGGAGACTCCCAGAACTCCCTGCTTTTCCTGGGACCTTGGAATTCCAGCTGCTGGGTGGGATTTTGGGGTGAAATCCAGGGATTTTTGGGGGGGGTTCAGACGTGGGACACCCCCTCAACCCCCCCATTTTTCCCTGGGAATTTGGGAATTCCACCCTTTAACCCCTCCCTTCCCCCTGGTTTTCCCAGCAGGATTTGGGCTCCAGGATTTTCCCCCAAGCCCGAGACCCCTCCGGGCCCATCCTGGGGGGCTTCGGGCCCGGCAGGAGCAAGGTAAAAACACCCTTTTGGGGGGATTTGGGGAAATTTGGGGCTCCCCCTTATTTTTAGGGGAGATTTTAAGGGTCTCTCCCTGTTTCTGGGGGGAATTTTTGGGGGTCCATCTTATTTTTGGGGGGAATTTTAAGGGTCTCTCCCTGTTTCTGGGGGGGATTTTGGGGTTCCCCCTTATTTTTTAGGGGGGATTTTGGGGTCTCTTCCATTTTTGGGGAGAATTTTGAGGCTCCCCCTTATTTTTGGGGGGGATTTTAAGGGTCTCTCCCTATTTCTGGGGGGGATTTCAGGGGTTTTCCCCTTTTTTGGGTTGATTTCAGGGGGGATTTTTGGATTTTCCCTCTTTTTGGGGGGATTTCAGGGGAGGTTTCAGGGATTTTCCCCCTTCTTGGGGTTGATTTCAGGGGGGATTTTGGGGCTCCTCCTGATTTTTGGGTTGATTTCAGGGGGGATTTCAGGGATTTTCCCCCTTTTTGGGGGGGATTTCAGGGGGTATTTCAGGATTTTCTCCCTTTTTGGGTTGATTTCCGGGGGGCTTTTGGGGCTTCTCCTGATTTTTGGGCTCTGCTCCCCCTGCAGGTCTCGTCCCCCTCCCCTGGCTTTGACAGGGGGGTTTTGGGGCCCCCCCTGCCCCCCTTTTTCTCGGGCTCCCCCAGTTCCTGCTTCTCCAGCGGGATCCAGGCCGGGCTCAAGCAGAGCCACCTCAGCAAGGTGAGACCCAGTTGGGGGACCCCAACCCCTTTGCCCTCATTTATCCCCTTTGCCCTCATTTATCCCATTTTTAATTCCATTTATCCCCTTTTCTTTCATTTATCCCATTTTTTCTTCCGTTTATCCCCCTTTTCCCTCATTTATCCCCCTTTTTCCCTCATTTCTCCCATTTTCCCCCTCATTTATCTCCCTTTTCCCCTCATCCCCATTTTCCCCTCATTTATCCCATTTTTCCCCTCATTTATCCCATTTTTCCCTCATTTTCCCCTCACTTATCCCATTTCCCCCTCATTTTTCCCCTTTTCCCCTCATTTATCCCATTTTTCCCTCATTTCTCCCATTTTCCCCCTCACTTTTCCCATTTTTCCCTCATTTTCCCCTCATTTTCCCCTCATTTATCCAATTTTTCCCTCATTTATCCCCATTTTCCCCTCATTTATCCCCATTTTTCCCTCACTTTTCCCATTTATTCCCATTTTCCCCTCACTTCTCCCATTTTCCCCCCCAGCCCATCGGGATCCCCCCGAGTTCCCCGGAGCCCGTCCTGCCCCTGGGACCCTCCACCCCCCACCCCAAGGTACTGAACATTTTTATAAAAAAACTTCAATAACAGAACTTGAACAGCAAAATTTCAATGAGCTTTTAATAACAAAATTATAATGGAAATTTAATAACAACTTTAACAACAAAATTTGAATCTCAAAATTTTAATGTCGAGTTTTAAGCATACAAAATTTTAACAACAACCAAAATTTCAATAACAAAATTTCATTCATTTCAATTTTATCCATCTCCATTAATTTTTTATTAACTTTTTATTTTTAATTCCAACCGTTAATTTTATTTCTTTAATTAATTCTAGTAACAGAATTTTAACAGGCAAAATTTAATTAATTTTAATTTTATCAATTTTGATTATTTTTTATTTACTTTCTTATTTTAATTTTAACAGTTAACTTTATTTCCTTTATTAATTTTAGTAACAAAATTTTAATATACAAAATTTTAATAACAAAAATTTTTTAATAACAAAATTTCGTTAATTTTAACTTTATCATTTTCAATTATTTTTTTATTAATTTTTTAATTTTAATTCCAACCCTTAATTTTTATTTCTTTTATTAATTTCAGTAACAAAATTTTTAAGGGGCGAAATCCCGTTAATTTTAATTTTATCAACTTTAATTAATTTTTATTCGCTTTATTTTAATTCCAGCCATTAACTTTCTCACCTTTATTAATTTTTACCCCCTAATTAACTGCTCTCCTCATTAATCCCCCCAGGCAGCCCCGGGGGGGCACAAACAGACCCTTCTCCCACCTCCTGCCGTCGCCGGAGCCGAGCCCCGAGGGCTGTTACGTGGGGCAGCACTCCCAGGGGCTGGGGGGGCACTACGCCGACTCCCACCTCAAGAGGAAGAGGATCTTCTAGGGGGGACCCCAAAAACACCCCAAAAAACCCCCCCCAAAAAATCCCCCCAAAAACAGCCCCAAAAACCCCAAAAACAACCCAAAAATACCCCAAAAACAGCCCCAAAAACACCCCCAAAACACCCCCTACGCCGACTCCCACCTCAAGAGGAAGAGGATCTTCTAGGGGGGACCCCAAAACACCCCAAAAAACCCCCCCAAAAAAACACCCAAAACCACCCCCAAAACCAGCCCAAAAACCCCAAAAACACCCCAAAAACACCTCAAAAACACCCCTAAAACCCCCCCAAAACCACCCCCAAAACCGCCCCAAAAACACCCCCAAAAAAACCCCAAATCCGGGACACAAAAGGGGCCCCGGGGGGGGATTTTTGTAACTTTTTGGGGGTTTTTTTGGTCCTTTCTCGCCCCTTTTGGGGGTTTTTAAAGAGATTTTTTGGTTTTACACCCCCCAGAGTTTCACCCCCACACACACACACACACACGGAGATTTTGGGGGTTTTTGAACCTCCCCCTAAAAGATTTTGGGGGTTTTGAGCCTCCCCCTAAAAGATTTTGGGGGTTTTTTCAGCCCCCCCCCCCAAGCAGTACCTGGGACCCCCCAAAATCGGCCCCTGCCTTAAATCTGCTGCTTTGGGGGTTTTTTTTGGGGGGGGGGAGTGTCCCTGTTTTTGGGGGGTCTCCCCAATTTTGGGGGGGTCTCCACCCTTTTTTGGGGGGTCTCTCTTCCTTTTGGGGGCTCCTCAACCCTTCCAAGGGGGGGAATCCCCTAAATTTGGGGGGGTGTCTCCCCATATTTGGGGGGAGTTCCCTCCTTTTTGGGGGTCTCTCCTCCTTCCCAGGGGGGTCCCCAACCTTTTTAGGGGATTCCCTAAATTTCAGGATTCCCTAAATTTGAGGATTCCCTAAATTTGGGGGGGAATGTCCCTAAATTTGAGGATTCCCTAAATTTGGAGATTCCCTAAATTTGGGGATTCCCTGAATTCGGGGGTTTCCCTAAATTTCAGGATTCCCTAAATTTGGAGATTCCCTAAATTTGGGGATTCCCTGAATTCGGGGGTTTCCCTAAATTTCAGGATTCCCTAAATTTGGGGATTCCCTAAATTCGGGGGTTTCCCTCCTTTCCCGGGGTGTCCCCACCCCATTTTTGGGGGGGTTTCCTCCTTTCTGGGGGATTCCCCCCCCCAACCATTTCACTCGTGTGGGGTTGGAGATTTTTCGGGTTCATTTCGCTGGTTTTTGGTGGTTTTTTTTCGCGTGGTTTTTTTCCCTTTTTTTGTCGTTTTTTAACCATTCCCGGAGCCAATTCCTGCCCTTTTTTGGGGTAAAAAATTGGCTTTTTTTTTACTTTAAAACTCCTTTATTTTTTAAAAACCCCAAACCCTTCCGGGGGGGCTTCACCTCCCCCCTCCCCTCCCACCCCCCCAACAGGCGCTTTTTTGGGGGGGTTCCCCCCCCCCCCCTCTTTTTTGGGGGGGTTTCCCCCTCCCCCTCTTTTTTGGGGGGTTTCCCCCCTCTCCCCCTCTTTTTTGGGGGGTTTTCCCAGGATTTGAGTCCTTCCCTGTTTTTACTGTCTGGATTTGCTGTAGGGGGGGGGGGTCTCGTGTGTCCCCCCCAAAATCCCCCCCCCCAAAAGTAAAGCTTATATTTATATCTCTGCTTCCCCCCCCTCTCTTTTTTTGGGTCGTTTCGGTGTCGTTTCGTTATTTCTGCGCCCCCCCCCCCCTCAAAAAGTTTAGGGGAGACCTTTCCCCAAAATCCCACCCCCCCCAAAATCCCACCCCCCCAAACTGATCCCCCCCCCAGGGGAGGGGGCTGGGGGGTCTCTGTGTCCCCCCCCTCAATTTTGGGGGGTCCCCTCGTGCCAGTGGGAACAGGGACACCCCCCAATTAACACCCCCCCCCCAGACCCCAAAGCCCCCCCCCAGAGACCACCCAGACACCCCCCCCAATTAAAGGGGTCCCCTGGGTGCCCCCTCCCCATCCCAGAGCCCCCCAAATCCCCCCCCCCAAATTAAAGGGTCCCCTGGGTGCCCCCTCCCCATCCCAGAGACCCCCAAATCCCCCCGCCCCAAATTAAAGGGGTTCCCTGGGTGCCCCTCCTCATCCCAAACCCCCCCCGGACCCCCCAAATCCCCCCCAAAATTAAAGCGGCCCCCCCTCCTCATCTCCAAACTCCCCCAACCTCCCCCCCAATTAGAGGGGTTCCCTGGGTGCCCCCCCCCTCATCCCAGACCCCCCCAAGCCCCCCCAGGATCCCCCAATTTCCCCTTTTTCCCCCCAATCCCCCCCCAATTAGGGGGGTCCCGGCTGCCCCCCCCCTCCGACAGCCATTAACGGCCTTCCCCTCCCCCAGCCCTGCACTCCCCCCCCAATTAGAGGGGTCCCCTGAGCGCCCCCCCCTCATCCCAAACCCCCCCGCACCCTCCGGACCCCCCAAATC
>NW_026138495.1:0-24607 GCF_025592945.1 Manacus candei
GGTTGTTAGTAAAATCATTACATAGCCTTGTCAAGACTAAATAACAGGTGAAAACCCAGTACATCCCATTCCAACTCCATGGCCAACCACTCTCAATTTGGTTTTCAAGACGCTTCATCCCCTATTATAGAAGAACTTATTGAATTTCACGACCACGCCCTAATAGTCGCTCTAGCCATCTGTAGCCTAGTCCTATATTTACTAGCTCTTATACTTATAGAAAAACTATCCTCTAATACCGTCGACGCACAAGAAGTAGAACTTGTCTGAACAATCCTACCCGCCATTGTCCTAATCATGTTAGCCCTCCCATCCCTTCAAATCCTCTATATAATAGACGAAATCGATGAGCCTGACCTCACCCTCAAAGCCATTGGCCACCAATGATACTGATCCTATGAGTACACAGACTTTAAAGACTTATCTTTTGACTCTTACATACTACCAACTACAGATCTACCACTCGGCCATTTCCGCCTCCTAGAAGTTGATAACCGCATCGTCATTCCAATAGAATCCCCAATTCGAATTATTGTTACAGCTGATGACGTTCTCCACTCCTGAGCTGTTCCTAGCCTTGGTGTAAAAACCGATGCAATTCCAGGACGACTAAACCAAACTTCCTTTATCACAACCCGCCCTGGAATCTTCTATGGTCAGTGCTCAGAAATCTGCGGAGCCAACCACAGCTTCATACCTATTGTAGTAGAATCAGCCCCTCTAACACACTTCGAAAACTGATCTTCACTTCTAACATCCTAATCATTAAGAAGCTATGAACCAGCACTAGCCTTTTAAGCTAGAGAAAGAGGATTATTCATCCTCCTTAATGACATGCCCCAACTAAACCCCGCACCTTGACTTTTTATTATACTTACTTCGTGACTCACTTTTTCTCTTATCCTGCAGCCCAAACTCCTACTATTTATCCCAACCAACCCTCCCTCCAACAAAACACTACTCACTACAAAACCCCACTCCTGAAACTGACCATGAACCTAAGCTTCTTTGATCAATTCATAAGCCCAACCCTCCTCGGAATCCCTCTTATCCTCATCTCACTGCTATTTCCAACCCTATTACTTCCTTCTCCTGGCAATCGATGAATTACAAATCGTCTCTCAACTCTTCAGCTCTGATTCCCTCCACTTAATCACAAAACAACTAATAACCCCATTAAACAAAAAAGGCCATAAATGAGCCCCAATCTTATCATCACTCATAATTATACTTCTAGCTATTAACCTATTAGGCCTCCTACCTTACACATTCACACCTACCACCCAACTATCAATAAACCTAGCCCTCGCCTTCCCTCTATGACTTGCCACCCTGCTAACAGGCCTACGAAACCAACCCTCAGCTTCTCTTGGACACCTTCTACCAGAAGGCACCCCAACACCTCTAATTCCTGCTCTCATCATAATTGAAACAACAAGCCTTCTCATTCGTCCTCTGGCCTTAGGAGTTCGCCTCACAGCCAACCTCACAGCTGGGCACCTACTCATCCAACTCATTTCAACAGCCACTACCGTCCTCCTTCCCATCATGCCCACCGTGTCTCTTCTAACTATAACTATTCTACTCCTCTTAACAATTCTAGAAGTAGCCGTAGCAATAATCCAAGCATATGTCTTTGTACTTCTTCTAAGCCTTTACTTACAAGAAAACATTTAACCCTTAATGACACACCAAGCCCACTCATTTCACATAGTAGACCCAAGCCCTTGACCCATTTTTGGAGCAGCGGCCGCCCTCCTCACCACCTCTGGACTAGCCATATGATTTCACCACAGCTCTATCCAACTCTTGCTCCTAGGCCTACTCTCTATAGTTCTAGTGATACTCCAATGATGACGTGACATCGTACGAGAAAGCACATTCCAAGGCCACCATACCCCCACAGTCCAAAAGGGCTTACGTTACGGGATAATTCTATTTATTACATCCGAAGCATTCTTCTTCCTAGGATTCTTCTGAGCATTCTTCCACTCCAGCTTAGTTCCCACCCCAGAACTCGGAGGGCAATGACCCCCTATGGGATCAAACCTCTAAACCCAATAGAAGTTCCCCTACTAAATACTGCTATCCTCCTAGCTTCAGGAGTCACTGTTACATGAGCACATCACAGCATCACAGAGGGTAATCGAAACCAAGCTACCCAAGCTCTACTTATAACCGTACTATTAGGATTCTACTTTACAGCACTTCAAGCAATAGAATATTATGAAGCCCCATTCTCAATTGCCGACGGAGTCTATGGGTCTACCTTTTTCGTTGCCACAGGATTCCATGGCCTCCACGTAATCATTGGATCCTCCTTCCTCTTGATTTGCCTCCTCCGCCTCGTAAAATTCCATTTCACATCCAACCACCACTTTGGCTTTGAAGCAGCGGCCTGATACTGACATTTTGTTGACATTATCTGACTGTTCCTCTACATAACAATCTATTGATGAGGATCTTGCCCTTCTAGTATATTAATTACAATTGACTTCCAATCTCTAAAATCTGGATCAAACCCAGAGAAAGGCAATTAACATAATCCTCTTTATATTCACAATTTCCATATCACTGTGTATCATCCTAACTTCACTAAACCTCTGATTAGCCCAAATAAATCCAGATTCAGAAAAATTGTCCCCATACGAGTGTGGCTTTGACCCACTGGGCTCTGCCCGCCTCCCATTTTCAATCCGATTCTTCCTTGTCGCAATCTTATTCCTCTTATTTGACCTAGAAATTGCCCTCCTACTGCCCCTCCCATGAGCTACTCAACTCCTCTCCCCCTCTCACTACCCTAGCATGAACCTCCGCAGTCATTCTCCTACTCGCATTAGGGCTAATCTATGAATGAATTCAAGGGGGCTTGGAATGAGCAGAGTAACTTCAGAAAGTTAGTCTAGCAAAGACAGTTGATTTCGGCTCAACAAACCACAGTCCTACCCCGTGACTTTCTCAATGACCTTTCTGCATCTAAGCTTCTACTCTGCCTTCACCCTAAGCAGTTTAGGACTAGCCTTTCACCGAATACACCTAATTTCTGCCCTACTATGCTTAGAGAGTATAATACTATCAATATATATTGCCCTCTCTATGTGACCTATTCAAACTCAGACAACATCCCCCACCTTAATACCCATCCTTATGTTAGCGTTCTCAGCCTGTGAAGCAGGCACTGGCCTAGCAATCCTAGTAGCTTCCACCCGAACTCATGGATCAGACCATTTACACAATCTAAACCTTCTACAATGTTAAAAATTATTCTTCCCACAATCATATTACTCCCCATAACCCTCTTATCTCCTCCAAAATTTCTATGACTCAATGTCACCTCGCACAGCCTCTTAATTGCAACCGTTAGCTTACAATGACTTCCTTCAACCTATTATCCTAGCAAAAACCTATCATCATGACTTGGAACCGACCAAATTTCATCCCCCTTATTAGTTCTATCTTGTTGACTTCTACCTCTTATAATTCTAGCAAGCCAAAATCACCTTCAACAAGAACCTCCTACACGAAAATATATTTTTACCATAACCATAATCCTCACCCAACCATTCATTATCTTAGCCTTCTCAGCCTTAGATCTGATACTATTTTATATCGCATTCGAAGCTACCCTAATCCCCACCCTAATCCTAATCACACGATGAGGTAGCCAACCAGAACGTCTAAGCGCTGGAATCTACCTCTTATTTTATACACTAATTAGCTCTCTCCCCCTACTGGTAGTAATTCTCTATCTTCACACTCAAACAGGAACTATACACGTGACTATAATAAAACTTTCACACTCACCTCTTTCAAACTCCTGAACAGGCCTCATATCAAGTCTAGCCCTGTTGCTTGCTTTCATAGTAAAAGCTCCCCTTTACGGTTTACACTTATGACTCCCAAAGGCTCACGTAGAGGCGCCAATCGCAGGATCTATACTCCTAGCTGCGCTCCTCCTCAAACTTGGAGGATATGGCATTATGCGTATCTCAATAATTACAAACTCCCTATTAGACTACCTCTACTACCCATTTTTAACCCTAGCCTTATGAGGGGCACTAATGACAAGCTCCATCTGCCTACGCCAAATCGACCTCAAGTCATTAATCGCCTATTCCTCAGTAAGTCACATAGGTCTAGTCATTGCCGCAACAATAATCCAAACCCACTGATCCTTTTCAGGGGCCATAATCCTAATAATCTCACATGGTCTCACCTCTTCCATGCTATTTTGCCTAGCTAATACAAACTATGAACGTATACATAGTCGTACTCTCCTTCTAACACGAGGCCTACAACCCCTTTTACCTCTTACAGGACTCTGATGACTCCTAGCCAACTTAACAAACATAGCCCTTCCCCCTACTACTAACCTAATAGCTGAATTAACTATCATAATTGCACTCTTCAACTGATCCACCTTTACCATTATCCTAACTGGAACCGCAACCCTACTAACTGCAGCCTACACCCTCTACATGCTCCTTATAACCCAACGAGGCCCAACTCCAACCTATATTACAACCATCCAAAATTCAAATACACGAGAACATCTCCTTATAACACTTCATATCCTACCCTCCCTCCTCCTCATCCTAAAGCCAGAGCTAATCTCAGGAATTCCCACATGCAAGCATAGTTTTAAACCAAACATTAGACTGTGATCCTAAAAATAGAAGTTAAACTCTTCTTGCCTGCCGAGGGGAGGTTTAACCAGCAAGAACTGCTAACTCTTGCATCTGAGCCTAAGACCTCAGCCCCCTTACTTTTAAAGGATAGTAGCAATCCACTGGTCTTAGGAGCCATTCATCTTGGTGCAAGTCCAAGTAAAAGTAATGGACTACCCATTAATCCTCAACACTTCTATATTTTTGACCCTGGCTACCCTCTCTATGCCTATCTTACTCCCCCTCCTATCCAAAAACTTTCTAAACTCTCCAACAACCATCATGCACACTGTTAAAACTTCCTTTATAATTAGTTTAGTTCCCATAATCCTCTCCATCTACCTGAATATAGAAAATACCACTTTCTATTGAGAATGAAAATTTATTGCAAACTTCAAAATCCCCTTTAGCCTTAAAATAGACCAATACTCCTTAACATTTTTTCCTATTGCACTATTCGTAACATGATCCATTCTTCAATTTACAACATGATATATGGCCTCAGAGCCCCACACCACAAAATTTTCTCTTTACCTTCTAGTCTTTCTCATTGCAATACTCACCTTAATCGTCGCTAATAATATATTCCTCCTATTTATCGGCTGAGAGGGAGTTGGAATTATGTCCTTCCTCCTGATTGGATGATGACATGGCCGAGCAGAAGCCAACACCGCCGCACTTCAAGCCGTACTTTACAACCGTATTGGGGATATTGGACTAATCCTCTGCATAGCATGACTGGCATCCTCAATAAACACCTGAGAGATCCAACAGCAGTCCTCCCCAGACCAAATACCCCTTCTCCCTCTCTTAGGACTCATCCTAGCTGCCACAGGTAAATCCGCCCAATTTGGCCTACACCCATGACTCCCTGCAGCTATAGAAGGACCAACCCCGGTATCCGCCCTACTCCATTCCAGCACAATAGTAGTTGCCGGAATCTTCTTACTTATTCGCACTCACCACATATTATGTAACAACCAAATTGCCCTAACTATATGCCTTTGTATAGGTGCCCTATCCACCCTATTTGCCGCTACATGCGCTCTTACCCAGAACGACATCAAAAAAATTATTGCCTTTTCCACATCCAGCCAACTAGGACTAATAATAGTCACTATTGGCCTAAATCTACCCCAACTAGCCTTCCTACACATCTCCACACACGCATTCTTTAAAGCCATACTCTTCCTCTGCTCTGGGTCTGTCATTCACAGCCTTAACGGCGAACAAGACATTCGAAAAATAGGAGGATTACAGAAACTACTTCCTACAACTACTTCGTGCCTAACAATTGGAAATTTAGCTCTCATAGGAACACCATTTTTAGCAGGGTTTTACTCAAAAGATCTCATTATTGAAAGCCTTAACACCTCCTACCTAAACACCTGAGCACTTCTACTAACCCTTATAGCTACAGCTTTCACCGCAACTTACAGCCTACGTATAGCCCTACTAGTACAAACTGACTACACCCGAATTCCCTCCATTACTCCTATTAATGAAAACGACCCAGCAGTCACAAACCCAATTACTCGTCTTGCCTTAGGAAGTATCATAGCTGGCCTACTAATTACCTCCTATATCTCCCCTGCAAAAAACCCCTCCTATAACCATACCGCTAATCACAAAAACTACTGCTATCATTGTTACAACATTAGGCATTATTCTGGCATTAGAATTATCAAAACTCACACACGCCTTCTCTACCCCTAAACAAAATACCACTACAAACTTCTCCAGCACTCTAGGATATTTTAACCCCCTTATACACCGCCTCAGCCCCACTAAGCTCCTAAACAACGGCCAGAACATTGCATTCCATTTAATCGATCTATCTTGATATAAAAAAATAGGCCCAGAAGGGCTAGCAACCCTTCAACTCAAAATATCCAAAATCTCAACCACCCTACACTCCGGACTAATCAAAACCTATCTAGGATCCTTCGCTTTATCTATCCTTATTATAATCTTATTCACACAGAACTAAGAGTTAATGGCCCCTAACTTACGAAAACATCACCCCCTTCTAAAAATAGTTAATAATTCTTTAATTGACCTCCCAACACCGCCAAACATTTCCGCCTGATGGAACTTTGGATCACTTCTTGGCATCTGTCTAACAATCCAAATCACCACTGGCCTCCTACTAGCAATACATTATACAGCAGATATCACCCTGGCATTTACATCCGTCGCCCACACATGCCGAAATGTTCAATTCGGCTGATTAATTCGAAACCTTCATGCAAACGGCGCTTCCTTTTTCTTCATATGCATTTACCTGCACATCGGACGAGGCTTCTACTATGGTTCCTACCTATATAAAGAAACCTGAAACACAGGAGTTATTCTCCTTTTAACTCTAATGGCAACTGCCTTCGTAGGATACGTCCTCCCATGAGGCCAAATATCATTCTGAGGCGCTACAGTAATTACTAACCTATTCTCAGCAATTCCTTACATTGGCCAAACACTTGTAGAATGAGCTTGAGGAGGATTCTCAGTCGACAACCCCACACTTACCCGGTTCTTTGCCCTCCACTTCCTCCTCCCATTCCTAATTGCAGGCCTCACCCTCATCCACTTAACTTTCTTACATGAAACAGGCTCAAACAACCCCCTAGGTATTTATTCAGACTGTGACAAAATCCCATTCCACCCCTATTTCTCGATAAAGGATATTCTAGGCCTTTTGTTCCTCCTCATTCCCCTGATAACACTTGCCATATTCTCACCTAACCTCCTAGGAGATCCAGAGAATTTTACACCCGCAAACCCACTAGTAACACCTCCCCACATCAAACCTGAGTGGTACTTCCTATTTGCATATGCTATCCTACGGTCAATCCCAAACAAATTAGGGGGAGTTCTAGCCCTAGCCGCCTCCGTCTTAATCCTATTTCTAGCCCCATTCCTCCACATATCAAAACAGCGAACTATAACCTTCCGACCTCTCTCCCAACTTTTATTCTGAATCCTAGTAACAAATCTTTTAATCCTTACATGAATCGGTAGCCAACCAGTCGAACATCCATTTATTATCATCGGACAACTTGCCTCAACTACGTACTTCACAATCATTCTCATCTTATTTCCTATCACCAGCCTCCTAGAAAATAAGATACTCAACCTCTAACTACTCTAATAGTTTATAAAAAACGTTGGTCTTGTAAACCAAAGACTGAAGGCTGCCCCCTTCTTAGAGTTTCCCAAAAAACACCCAAACACCCCCCAACTTTCCAATCAACACGTACATCAAGGGGAGGGGCCCCCCCCTCCCCCCCATACCCTACGGTATGTACTACTTTGCATAGCATTCTCCACCACATTAGACATATCATGCATGTAGGAGAATCTGACATAACATTATTGCAAATCCATCCAAATATTCCATACTATCTCCCATACAATCCAAAACTCGTCATCAACAGACCTAGGCACATTCCCACACAAGAACATAACATGTCATGTTCTAGGAATAACACCGCTAACCGAACTAAAACCTAAAACTGCCAGTTTTCGCATAAAATCCCCCTCAACACGAGGAACGTCACAGGACCTAAAACCCATGGTCCATGGACCACTCACCACTTAACCTTGCTCTATGTACCAACCAAGAAGTGCTGGGTTATTTATTAATCGTACTCCTCACGAGAAACCAGCAACCCGGCGTTAGTAATGTTTATCATGTCCAGCTTCAGGTGTATTCTTTCCCTTTCCACCAATAACCCACTCTCATAACTTGCTCTTTGTCGCCTCTGGTTCCTCGGTCAGGGCCATAACTTGCTTAATTTTCCTAAACTTGCGCTCCGTTACTAATGGTTGGGGATGCTTGGCCAATTTGGACCTCGTGATCGCGGCATTTTCCCTTTTCTAAACTTTTGGTTTTTTTTTTTTGGGTAGATCTCAATAAGCCCTTCAGAGTGCTCCGCCAGGGGGCTCCCATATATGGTTGACATGTACCCCTTATGGTCGGCGAGCGGTTTTCTCACTTTCGCGTGAAAATTAATGATATGGTTTCCAAGTGTGCTATTCGGTCTCATAATTGATGTACTGATGCACCGTCACGTGCTGTTGGCTTGGTTTTTCCATTACGTCTCTCATCAAGTTGCAGTTTAATTAATGCACGCCAGACATGATTTTTGTCGTCAATTTCACAAAAAATTGCAAAAAATTGCAAAAAATTTGCCATTTTTTGCAATGATCTAGGGACTTTCCCTCTAATCATCAATAATTTTTGTTTTTTAAACTTTTAACAAAAATTTCAAATTTTATAAACTTTCCATTCCCCTAATTTTCCAATTAAAACATTTGTATCATCAATTTGTTAAATTTTTTTAATACACTTTAATTCACCCCATCATTTCCCTTTATCATTCATTTGTTAATTGCTTGTTTGTTTGTTTGTTTACACTTTAATTCACCCCATCATTTCCCTTTATCATTCATTTGTTAATTGCTTGTTTGTTTGTTTGTTTACACTTTAATTCACCCCATCATTTCCCTTTATCATTCATTTGTTAATTGCTTGTTTGTTTGTTTGTTTACACTTTAATTCACCCCATCATTTCCCTTTATCATTCATTTGTTAATTGCTTGTTTGTTTGTTTGTTTACACTTTAATTCACCCCATCATTTCCCTTTATCATTCATTTGTTAATTGCTTGTTTGTTTGTTTGTTTACACTTTAATTCACCCCATCATTTCCCTTTATCATTCATTTGTTAATTGCTTGTTTGTTTGTTTGTTTACACTTTAATTCACCCCATCATTTCCCTTTATCATTCATTTGTTAATTGCTTGTTTGTTTGTTTGTTTACACTTTAATTCACCCCATCATTTCCCTTTATCATTCATTTGTTAATTGCTTGTTTGTTTGTTTGTTTACACTTTAATTCACCCCATCATTTCCCTTTATCATTCATTTGTTAATTGCTTGTTTGTTTGTTTGTTTACACTTTAATTCACCCCATCATTTCCCTTTATCATTCATTTGTTAATTGCTTGTTTGTTTGCTTGTTTACACTTTAATTCACCCCATCATTTCCCTTTATCATTCATTTGTTAATTGCTTGTTTGTTTGCTTGTTTACACTTTAATTCACCCCATCATTTCCCTTTATCATTCATTTGTTAATTGCTTGTTTGTTTGTTTGTTTACACTTTAATTCACCCCATCATTTCCTCTCACCCCCCCCCCCCCCCCCCAATTAATCACCCCTGCTACTCTAATTAACATCCGCCCACATGGGCCTTTAACAATCAACCCCAAACTTTTTTCCAACCCTTCAGAAAAAAAGGAATCAAACCTTTATCACCAACTCCCAAAGCTGGCATTTTCATTAAACTATTCTCTGAACCACACCACCTTAAATCGCCCGAATCGCCCCCCGAGACAACCCTCGTACAAGTTCTAGTACGACAAACAACGTCAACAACAGACCCCAACCCGCAATTAAAAATTGACCAACCCCCCAAGAATAAAACATGGCCGCTCCCTCAAAATCCAACCGAACAGATAAAACACCCCCACTATCCACCGTGTTCATCCCCAACCACTCTAACTCAGACAGCCCTACAATAAATACCCCACCCCCCAGCACTAAAACTAACCCAACACCATACCCAACAACCCGCCAGTCCCCTCAAGTTTCAGGAAATGGATCTGCTGCCAATGAGACCGAATACACAAAAACCACCAACATCCCACCTAAATATACCAGAAATAGCACTAATGATACAAAAGACACCCCCAAACTCATTAACCATCCACACCCCACAATAGACGCCAACACTAACCCCACTACTGCATAATATGGGGAAGGATTAGAAGCAACTGCTAATCCCCCTAAAATAAAGCTAACACTTAAAAATAGTATAAAGTATGTCATAACAATTCCTGCTTGGCCTCTATCCAAGACCTTTGGCCTGAAAAACCATCGTTGTAATTTCAACTACAAGAACATAAGACCTTAACAAATCCACCCCTTTCTACCCCTCAAAGCCCCTCAACAACACATTTTTGTTATCCAATTGAACTACTTCCCCAACCACTAAACAGACCCTAAATCAATGTCAACCATCACTACAACTAAAACAAGCCCCAATAATAATCACTATGCCTAAAACAGTCCTAGTCCTTGTAGCTTACAATAAAGCATAACACTGAAGATGTTAAGACGGCTATTGCACATACCCAAGGACAAAAAAGACTTAGTCCTAACCTTACAGTTAGTTCTTGCCAAATATATACATGCAAGTATCCGCATCCCAGTGAAAATGCCCTCAGCACCTTAAAAAGACAGCAGGAGCAGGCATCAGGCACACCACTCCAATTGTAGCCCAAAACGCCTTGCCTAGCCACGCCCCCACGGGTTTTCAGCAGTAATCAATATTAAGCAATAAGTGTAAACTTGACTTAGTTAAAGCAACCTACTAGGGTTGGTAAATCTTGTGCCAGCCACCGCGGTCACACAAGAAACCCAAATTAACTTTATACGGCGTAAAGAGTGGTTTTCCACTATCACTACAACTAAGACTGAAATGTAACCAAGCTGTTATAAGCACAAGATACATCTAACACTCCCATAGAAATGATCTTAGCTTCATGATCAACAAAACTCCACGAAAGCCAGGACACAAACTGGGATTAGATACCCCACTATGCCTGGCCCTAAATCCTGATGCTTTCACCACTTAAGCATCCGCCTGAGAACTACGAGCACAAACGCTTAAAACTCTAAGGACTTGGCGGTGCTCCAAACCCACCTAGAGGAGCCTGTTCTATAACCGATAACCCACGATACACCCAACCATCCCTTGCCAAATCAGCCTATATACCGCCGTCGTCAGCCCACCCCTAAACTGAGGGTTTAACAGTGGGCACAACAGCAACATCCCACTAATAAGACAGGTCAAGGTATAGCTCATGAGATGGTAGAAATGGGCTACATTTTCTAACATAGAATACCTCACGACAAGGAGTGTGAAATCACCCCTAAAAGGTGGATTTAGCAGTAAAGCAGGATAATAATGCCTCCTTTAAGCTGGCTCTGGAGCACGTACATACCGCCCGTCACCCTCCTCACAAGCTATAATTAATTCTATTTATAATAAACCCCTAAGCTAGAGATGAGGCAAGTCGTAACAAGGTAAGTGTACCGGAAGGTGCACTTAGTCTACCAAGGCGTAGCTATAACTAAAGCATTCAGCTTACACCTGAAAGATATCTGCCCCATATCAGATCGCCTTGAAGCCTAACTCTAGCTCTTCTACCAAATTACATATAAACCAAGTTAATACCACCTATTAAATCAAAACATTCTCATACTCAACCTAGTATAGGCGATAGAAAGGTAGACTCAAGACGCAATAGAGATCATGTACCGTAAGGGAAGGATGAAATAGTAATGACAACCCAAGCAATAAACAGCAAAGACCAGCCCTTGTACCTTTTGCATCATGATTTAGCGAGAAACTACCCAAGCAAAACGCCAATTTAAGCTTGCCCCCCCGAAACCCAAGCGAGCTACTCACGAGCAGCTATCTACTGAGCAAACCCGTCTCTGTTGCAAAAGAGTGGGAAGACTCGTTAGTAGAGGTGAAAAGCCAATCGAGCTGGGTGATAGCTGGTTGCCTATGAAATGAATCTTAGTTCCCTCTTAATTCACCTCCCAGGACTACACTCAACCCACATGAAGCGAATTAAGGGCTATTTAAAGGAGGTACAGCTCCTTTAAAAAAGAGTACACTCTCCCCTAGCGGATAAATTCATTTATTACTTAACTGTGGGCCTTCAAGCAGCCACCATTAAAGAATGCGTCAAAGCTCCTCTCCCAAAAAATCCAAACTCCCTTATGACTCCCTCTTCCCCAATAGGCCAACTTATATTAAATAAGAGAATTTATGCTAAAATAAGTAACTAGGGATCCCCTCTATGGCGCAAGCTTACATTACAACATTATTAACAGTCCACAGGATATTTTCTAACCTTAACAAGACCTTATACCCAAAACTCTGTTAACCCACCTATGGAGCGCCCCCAAGGACGATTAAAATCTGTAAAAGGAACTAGGCAAATCCAAGGCCCGACTGTTTACCAAAAACATAGCCTTTAGCAAACCAAGTATTAAAGGTGAAGCCTGCCCAGTGACAATACGTTCAACGGCCGCGGTATCCTAACCGTGCAAAGGTAGCGCAATCAATTGTCCCATAAATCGGGACTTGTATGAATGGCTTAACGAGGTCTTAGCTGTCTCCTACAGATAATCAGTGAAATTGATCTCCCTGTGCAAAAGCAGGAATATCCCCATAAGACAAGAAGACCCTGTGGAACTTTAAAATCTGCTACCACTCCCATTAACAATACCCACCTATAGGACCCACTCCCCGGGATTTTGCTGGTGTGCATTTTTTGGTTGGGGCGACCTTGGAGACAAACTCAACCTCCAAATACCAGATAATCCATCTTAACCAAGAACTACCCATCAACGTGCTAATAGCAACCAGACCCAATATAATTGAGTAATGAACCTAGCTACCCCAGGGATAACAGCGCAATCTCCTTCAAGAGCCCACATCGACAAGGAGGTTTACGACCTCGATGTTGGATCAGGACATCCTAGTGGTGCAACCGCTACTAAGGGTTCGTTTGTTCAACGATTAACAGTCCTACGTGATCTGAGTTCAGACCGGAGTAATCCAGGTCGGTTTCTATCTATGTTATAACTCCTTCTAGTACGAAAGGACCGAAGAAGTAAGGCCTATACCACAAGCACGCCTTCGCACCCAGTAATGAACCCAACTAAATTACTAAGAGCTTCACCACAACTCCCTCCTAGAAAAGGACCGCTAGCGTGGCAGAGCTTGGCAAATGCAGAAGGCTTAAGCCCTTTACCCAGAGGTTCAAATCCTCTCCCTAGCTCCGACACAAATCACATGACAATTCACTTAACCCTCACTTACCTTATCATATCAATATCCTATGCTCTCTCCATCCTCATCGCCGTAGCATTTCTTACCCTAGTTGAACGTAAGATTCTAAGTTACATGCAAGCCCGAAAAGGCCCTAATATTGTAGGACCATTCGGTCTCTTACAACCTATAGCAGATGGAGTGAAGCTATTTATCAAAGAACCTATCCGTCCATCAACTTCATCCCCCTATCTATTTATATCTACCCCTATATTAGCCCTTCTCCTAGCAATTACAATCTGAACACCACTTCCCCTACCCTTTCCCCTTACCGACCTAAACCTTGGCATACTCTTCCTTCTAGCCCTATCTAGCCTGGCAGTCTATTCAATTCTATGATCAGGATGAGCCTCCAACTCAAAATATGCCTTAATCGGTGCCCTCCGAGCAGTCGCACAGACTATCTCCTATGAAGTTACCCTGGCCATTATTCTCCTATCCGTAATTATCCTTAGTGGTAACTACACCCTCAATACCCTGGCTACAACTCAAGAGCCTCTCTACCTCATTTTCTCCTCCTGACCCCTAGCAATAATATGATATATCTCCACTCTTGCCGAAACAAACCGTGCTCCATTTGACCTGACAGAAGGAGAATCTGAACTAGTCTCAGGGTTCAACGTAGAATATGCCGCAGGACCATTCGCCTTATTTTTTCTCGCCGAATATGCTAACATTATACTAATAAACGCACTCACAACCATTCTATTCCTAAACCCTAGCTCACTTAATCTCCCTCAGGAACTCATTCCCCCTACTCTAGCTACAAAAACCCTCCTCCTTTCCGCAGGATTCTTATGAGTCCGCGCCTCTTATCCTCGATTCCGATATGATCAACTCATACATTTGCTCTGAAAAAACTTCTTACCCCTAACATTAGCCTTATGCCTATGGCATACCAGCCTCCCTATCTCCTATGCAGGCCTACCTCCCTACCTAAGACACTCAAGGAAATGTGCCTGAATCCAAAAGGGTTACTATGATAAAGTAAATATAGAGGTATACCAGCCCTCTCATTTCCTAATTTTAGAAAAGTAGGAATCGAACCTACGCTAAAGGAATCAAAATCCTCTATACTCCCTCTATATTATTTTCTAGTAAGGTCAGCTAATTAAGCTATCGGGCCCATACCCCGAAAATGATGGTTTAACTCCTTCCCTTACTAATGAATCCCCAAGCTAAACTAATCTCCACAATAAGCCTGCTCTTAGGTACCTCAATCACAATTTCAAGTAACCACTGAATAATAGCATGAATCGGCTTAGAAATTAACACTTTAGCTATTCTCCCATTAATCTCTAAAAGCCACCATCCACGAGCCATTGAAGCCTCTACTAAATACTTTCTAACCCAAGCAGCCGCATCTACGCTACTTCTATTCTCCAGCATGACCAATGCATGATTCTCTGGCCAATGAGACATCACCCAACTAACCCACCCCATATCATGCATACTACTAACTATTGCAATCTCAATTAAATTAGGCTTAGTCCCATTTCATTTCTGATTTCCAGAAGTTCTTCAAGGCTCAACTATGACAACATGCCTCCTACTAGCCACAGTCATAAAATTTCCACCAACCACACTATTCTACTTAACATCCTCTTCACTCAACCCAACTCTCCTATCTTCAATAGCTATTGCTTCCGCTGCCCTAGGTGGCTGAATAGGACTTAACCAAACCCAAACTCGCAAAATTTTAGCTTTCTCATCTATCGCACACCTAGGATGAATAACCATTATTCTCAACTACAACCCCAATCTAACTTTAATTACGTTCTATCTCTACACCGTAACAACTTCTGCCATCTTCCTCATCCTTAACACAACCAATACCCTAAAACTATCCACTGTTATATCCACATGAACCAAAATCCCATCACTCACCACAATCCTTATGCTCACCCTCCTCTCCCTCGCAGGTCTTCCTCCCCTAACAGGATTCCTACCCAAGTGATTAATTATTCAAGAACTCACAAAACAAGAACTAACAGTACTAGCCACAGCTATTAGCCTACTCTCCTTACTTGGACTTTTCTTCTACCTACGACTGGCCTACTGTGCAACCATCACACTACCCCCAAACTTCACCAACTACATAAAACAGTGACAAACTAACAAACCAACTAACACCATAACCACAACCTTTACCTCCCTATCAATTATGCTCCTGCCACTATCTCCCATAGTACTCGCAATCCCCTAGAAACTTAGGTTATTTAAACCGAAGGCCTTCAAAGCCTTAAACAAGGGCTAATCCCTCTTAGTTTCTGTTAAGGTACACAGGACACTAACCTGCATCTCCTGAATGCAACTCAGATGCTTTAATTAAGCTAGAACCTCCCCCTAGACAGATGGGCTTTGATCCCATAAAATTTTAGTTAACAGCTAAATGCCCTAACCAACAGGCTTCTGCCTACTAGATCCCGGCGCATGTTTAATGCACATCAATGAGCTTGCAACTCAACATGAACTTCACTACAGAATCGATAAGAAGAGGAATTAAACCTCTGTAAAAAGGACTACAGCCTAACGCTTCTACACTCAGCCATCTTACCTATGACTTTCATCAACCGTTGACTATTCTCCACTAACCACAAAGATATCGGCACACTTTACCTTATTTTTGGTGCATGGGCTGGCATAATCGGCACAGCCCTTAGTCTCCTCATTCGAGCAGAACTAGGGCAGCCAGGCACCCTTCTAGGCGATGACCAAATTTACAATGTAATCGTCACCGCACATGCCTTCGTTATGATTTTCTTTATAGTAATGCCTATTATAATCGGAGGATTTGGCAACTGATTAGTACCTCTAATAATTGGTGCCCCCGACATAGCATTTCCACGAATAAATAACATGAGCTTCTGATTACTTCCCCCATCCTTCCTACTTCTCCTAGCATCTTCCACAGTAGAAGCCGGAGTCGGAACAGGATGAACAGTATACCCACCCTTAGCAGGAAATCTAGCCCACGCTGGTGCATCAGTAGACCTTGCTATCTTCTCCCTTCACCTGGCAGGTGTCTCATCCATCCTTGGAGCAATCAACTTTATTACCACAGCAATCAATATAAAACCACCTGCTCTCTCACAATACCAGACACCTCTATTCGTCTGATCTGTCCTAATTACTGCAGTCCTACTCCTCCTCTCCCTACCAGTCCTCGCTGCTGGCATTACAATGCTTCTAACAGATCGAAACCTAAACACCACATTCTTTGACCCCGCAGGAGGCGGAGACCCAATTTTATATCAACACTTATTCTGATTTTTTGGCCACCCAGAGGTCTACATCCTTATCCTGCCAGGATTCGGAATTATTTCCCATGTTGTAGCCTATTACGCCGGTAAAAAAGAACCCTTTGGCTACATAGGCATAGTCTGAGCCATACTATCCATTGGCTTCCTAGGCTTTATCGTATGAGCTCACCACATATTTACAGTTGGTATGGACGTAGACACCCGAGCTTACTTCACATCCGCCACTATAATCATTGCAATCCCCACTGGCATCAAAGTCTTCAGCTGATTAGCAACCCTACATGGTGGAACAATCAAATGAGACCCACCCATACTATGAGCCCTAGGCTTTATCTTCCTCTTCACCATTGGTGGACTGACAGGCATCGTCCTTGCCAACTCCTCCCTAGACATCGCCCTGCACGACACCTACTACGTAGTTGCACACTTCCACTATGTACTATCTATGGGGGCAGTATTCGCCATTCTAGCTGGCTTCACACATTGATTCCCACTGTTCACCGGCTACACCCTTCACTCCACATGAGCTAAGGCCCACTTTGGAGTAATATTCTTTGGAGTCAACCTAACATTTTTCCCACAACATTTCCTAGGCCTAGCTGGTATACCACGACGATACTCAGATTACCCAGATGCTTATACCCTATGAAATACCCTATCCTCCATTGGCTCCCTCATCTCCATAGTAGCTGTAATTATACTAATGTTCATTATCTGAGAAGCCTTCGCATCCAAACGGAAAGTAGTACAACCAGAACTTACCTCTACAAACATCGAATGAATTCACGGCTGCCCTCCTCCCTACCATACCTTCGAAGAACCAGCCTTTGTCCAAGTACAAGAAAGGAAGGAATCGAACCCTCATAAGCTGGTTTCAAGCCAACCGCATCAAACCACTCATGCTTCTTTCTTATGGGTTGTTAGTAAAATCATTACATAGCCTTGTCAAGACTAAATAACAGGTGAAAACCCAGTACATCCCATTCCAACTCCATGGCCAACCACTCTCAATTTGGTTTTCAAGACGCTTCATCCCCTATTATAGAAGAACTTATTGAATTTCACGACCACGCCCTAATAGTCGCTCTAGCCATCTGTAGCCTAGTCCTATATTTACTAGCTCTTATACTTATAGAAAAACTATCCTCTAATACCGTCGACGCACAAGAAGTAGAACTTGTCTGAACAATCCTACCCGCCATTGTCCTAATCATGTTAGCCCTCCCATCCCTTCAAATCCTCTATATAATAGACGAAATCGATGAGCCTGACCTCACCCTCAAAGCCATTGGCCACCAATGATACTGATCCTATGAGTACACAGACTTTAAAGACTTATCTTTTGACTCTTACATACTACCAACTACAGATCTACCACTCGGCCATTTCCGCCTCCTAGAAGTTGATAACCGCATCGTCATTCCAATAGAATCCCCAATTCGAATTATTGTTACAGCTGATGACGTTCTCCACTCCTGAGCTGTTCCTAGCCTTGGTGTAAAAACCGATGCAATTCCAGGACGACTAAACCAAACTTCCTTTATCACAACCCGCCCTGGAATCTTCTATGGTCAGTGCTCAGAAATCTGCGGAGCCAACCACAGCTTCATACCTATTGTAGTAGAATCAGCCCCTCTAACACACTTCGAAAACTGATCTTCACTTCTAACATCCTAATCATTAAGAAGCTATGAACCAGCACTAGCCTTTTAAGCTAGAGAAAGAGGATTATTCATCCTCCTTAATGACATGCCCCAACTAAACCCCGCACCTTGACTTTTTATTATACTTACTTCGTGACTCACTTTTTCTCTTATCCTGCAGCCCAAACTCCTACTATTTATCCCAACCAACCCTCCCTCCAACAAAACACTACTCACTACAAAACCCCACTCCTGAAACTGACCATGAACCTAAGCTTCTTTGATCAATTCATAAGCCCAACCCTCCTCGGAATCCCTCTTATCCTCATCTCACTGCTATTTCCAACCCTATTACTTCCTTCTCCTGGCAATCGATGAATTACAAATCGTCTCTCAACTCTTCAGCTCTGATTCCTCCACTTAATCACAAAACAACTAATAACCCCATTAAACAAAAAAGGCCATAAATGAGCCCCAATCTTATCATCACTCATAATTATACTTCTAGCTATTAACCTATTAGGCCTCCTACCTTACACATTCACACCTACCACCCAACTATCAATAAACCTAGCCCTCGCCTTCCCTCTATGACTTGCCACCCTGCTAACAGGCCTACGAAACCAACCCTCAGCTTCTCTTGGACACCTTCTACCAGAAGGCACCCCAACACCTCTAATTCCTGCTCTCATCATAATTGAAACAACAAGCCTTCTCATTCGTCCTCTGGCCTTAGGAGTTCGCCTCACAGCCAACCTCACAGCTGGGCACCTACTCATCCAACTCATTTCAACAGCCACTACCGTCCTCCTTCCCATCATGCCCACCGTGTCTCTTCTAACTATAACTATTCTACTCCTCTTAACAATTCTAGAAGTAGCCGTAGCAATAATCCAAGCATATGTCTTTGTACTTCTTCTAAGCCTTTACTTACAAGAAAACATTTAACCCTTAATGACACACCAAGCCCACTCATTTCACATAGTAGACCCAAGCCCTTGACCCATTTTTGGAGCAGCGGCCGCCCTCCTCACCACCTCTGGACTAGCCATATGATTTCACCACAGCTCTATCCAACTCTTGCTCCTAGGCCTACTCTCTATAGTTCTAGTGATACTCCAATGATGACGTGACATCGTACGAGAAAGCACATTCCAAGGCCACCATACCCCCACAGTCCAAAAGGGCTTACGTTACGGGATAATTCTATTTATTACATCCGAAGCATTCTTCTTCCTAGGATTCTTCTGAGCATTCTTCCACTCCAGCTTAGTTCCCACCCCAGAACTCGGAGGGCAATGACCCCCTATGGGGATCAAACCTCTAAACCCAATAGAAGTTCCCCTACTAAATACTGCTATCCTCCTAGCTTCAGGAGTCACTGTTACATGAGCACATCACAGCATCACAGAGGGTAATCGAAACCAAGCTACCCAAGCTCTACTTATAACCGTACTATTAGGATTCTACTTTACAGCACTTCAAGCAATAGAATATTATGAAGCCCCATTCTCAATTGCCGACGGAGTCTATGGGTCTACCTTTTTCGTTGCCACAGGATTCCATGGCCTCCACGTAATCATTGGATCCTCCTTCCTCTTGATTTGCCTCCTCCGCCTCGTAAAATTCCATTTCACATCCAACCACCACTTTGGCTTTGAAGCAGCGGCCTGATACTGACATTTTGTTGACATTATCTGACTGTTCCTCTACATAACAATCTATTGATGAGGATCTTGCCCTTCTAGTATATTAATTACAATTGACTTCCAATCTCTAAAATCTGGATCAAACCCAGAGAAAGGCAATTAACATAATCCTCTTTATATTCACAATTTCCATATCACTGTGTATCATCCTAACTTCACTAAACCTCTGATTAGCCCAAATAAATCCAGATTCAGAAAAATTGTCCCCATACGAGTGTGGCTTTGACCCACTGGGCTCTGCCCGCCTCCCATTTTCAATCCGATTCTTCCTTGTCGCAATCTTATTCCTCTTATTTGACCTAGAAATTGCCCTCCTACTGCCCCTCCCATGAGCTACTCAACTCCTCTCCCCTCTCACTACCCTAGCATGAACCTCCGCAGTCATTCTCCTACTCGCATTAGGGCTAATCTATGAATGAATTCAAGGGGGCTTGGAATGAGCAGAGTAACTTCAGAAAGTTAGTCTAGCAAAGACAGTTGATTTCGGCTCAACAAACCACAGTCCTACCCCGTGACTTTCTCAATGACCTTTCTGCATCTAAGCTTCTACTCTGCCTTCACCCTAAGCAGTTTAGGACTAGCCTTTCACCGAATACACCTAATTTCTGCCCTACTATGCTTAGAGAGTATAATACTATCAATATATATTGCCCTCTCTATGTGACCTATTCAAACTCAGACAACATCCCCCACCTTAATACCCATCCTTATGTTAGCGTTCTCAGCCTGTGAAGCAGGCACTGGCCTAGCAATCCTAGTAGCTTCCACCCGAACTCATGGATCAGACCATTTACACAATCTAAACCTTCTACAATGTTAAAAATTATTCTTCCCACAATCATATTACTCCCCATAACCCTCTTATCTCCTCCAAAATTTCTATGACTCAATGTCACCTCGCACAGCCTCTTAATTGCAACCGTTAGCTTACAATGACTTCCTTCAACCTATTATCCTAGCAAAAACCTATCATCATGACTTGGAACCGACCAAATTTCATCCCCCTTATTAGTTCTATCTTGTTGACTTCTACCTCTTATAATTCTAGCAAGCCAAAATCACCTTCAACAAGAACCTCCTACACGAAAATATATTTTTACCATAACCATAATCCTCACCCAACCATTCATTATCTTAGCCTTCTCAGCCTTAGATCTGATACTATTTTATATCGCATTCGAAGCTACCCTAATCCCCACCCTAATCCTAATCACACGATGAGGTAGCCAACCAGAACGTCTAAGCGCTGGAATCTACCTCTTATTTTATACACTAATTAGCTCTCTCCCCCTACTGGTAGTAATTCTCTATCTTCACACTCAAACAGGAACTATACACGTGACTATAATAAAACTTTCACACTCACCTCTTTCAAACTCCTGAACAGGCCTCATATCAAGTCTAGCCCTGTTGCTTGCTTTCATAGTAAAAGCTCCCCTTTACGGTTTACACTTATGACTCCCAAAGGCTCACGTAGAGGCGCCAATCGCAGGATCTATACTCCTAGCTGCGCTCCTCCTCAAACTTGGAGGATATGGCATTATGCGTATCTCAATAATTACAAACTCCCTATTAGACTACCTCTACTACCCATTTTTAACCCTAGCCTTATGAGGGGCACTAATGACAAGCTCCATCTGCCTACGCCAAATCGACCTCAAGTCATTAATCGCCTATTCCTCAGTAAGTCACATAGGTCTAGTCATTGCCGCAACAATAATCCAAACCCACTGATCCTTTTCAGGGGCCATAATCCTAATAATCTCACATGGTCTCACCTCTTCCATGCTATTTTGCCTAGCTAATACAAACTATGAACGTATACATAGTCGTACTCTCCTTCTAACACGAGGCCTACAACCCCTTTTACCTCTTACAGGACTCTGATGACTCCTAGCCAACTTAACAAACATAGCCCTTCCCCCTACTACTAACCTAATAGCTGAATTAACTATCATAATTGCACTCTTCAACTGATCCACCTTTACCATTATCCTAACTGGAACCGCAACCCTACTAACTGCAGCCTACACCCTCTACATGCTCCTTATAACCCAACGAGGCCCAACTCCAACCTATATTACAACCATCCAAAATTCAAATACACGAGAACATCTCCTTATAACACTTCATATCCTACCCTCCCTCCTCCTCATCCTAAAGCCAGAGCTAATCTCAGGAATTCCCACATGCAAGCATAGTTTTAAACCAAACATTAGACTGTGATCCTAAAAATAGAAGTTAAACTCTTCTTGCCTGCCGAGGGGAGGTTTAACCAGCAAGAACTGCTAACTCTTGCATCTGAGCCTAAGACCTCAGCCCCCTTACTTTTAAAGGATAGTAGCAATCCACTGGTCTTAGGAGCCATTCATCTTGGTGCAAGTCCAAGTAAAAGTAATGGACTACCCATTAATCCTCAACACTTCTATATTTTTGACCCTGGCTACCCTCTCTATGCCTATCTTACTCCCCCTCCTATCCAAAAACTTTCTAAACTCTCCAACAACCATCATGCACACTGTTAAAACTTCCTTTATAATTAGTTTAGTTCCCATAATCCTCTCCATCTACCTGAATATAGAAAATACCACTTTCTATTGAGAATGAAAATTTATTGCAAACTTCAAAATCCCCTTTAGCCTTAAAATAGACCAATACTCCTTAACATTTTTTCCTATTGCACTATTCGTAACATGATCCATTCTTCAATTTACAACATGATATATGGCCTCAGAGCCCCACACCACAAAATTTTCTCTTTACCTTCTAGTCTTTCTCATTGCAATACTCACCTTAATCGTCGCTAATAATATATTCCTCCTATTTATCGGCTGAGAGGGAGTTGGAATTATGTCCTTCCTCCTGATTGGATGATGACATGGCCGAGCAGAAGCCAACACCGCCGCACTTCAAGCCGTACTTTACAACCGTATTGGGGATATTGGACTAATCCTCTGCATAGCATGACTGGCATCCTCAATAAACACCTGAGAGATCCAACAGCAGTCCTCCCCAGACCAAATACCCCTTCTCCCTCTCTTAGGACTCATCCTAGCTGCCACAGGTAAATCCGCCCAATTTGGCCTACACCCATGACTCCCTGCAGCTATAGAAGGACCAACCCCGGTATCCGCCCTACTCCATTCCAGCACAATAGTAGTTGCCGGAATCTTCTTACTTATTCGCACTCACCACATATTATGTAACAACCAAATTGCCCTAACTATATGCCTTTGTATAGGTGCCCTATCCACCCTATTTGCCGCTACATGCGCTCTTACCCAGAACGACATCAAAAAAATTATTGCCTTTTCCACATCCAGCCAACTAGGACTAATAATAGTCACTATTGGCCTAAATCTACCCCAACTAGCCTTCCTACACATCTCCACACACGCATTCTTTAAAGCCATACTCTTCCTCTGCTCTGGGTCTGTCATTCACAGCCTTAACGGCGAACAAGACATTCGAAAAATAGGAGGATTACAGAAACTACTTCCTACAACTACTTCGTGCCTAACAATTGGAAATTTAGCTCTCATAGGAACACCATTTTTAGCAGGGTTTTACTCAAAAGATCTCATTATTGAAAGCCTTAACACCTCCTACCTAAACACCTGAGCACTTCTACTAACCCTTATAGCTACAGCTTTCACCGCAACTTACAGCCTACGTATAGCCCTACTAGTACAAACTGACTACACCCGAATTCCCTCCATTACTCCTATTAATGAAAACGACCCAGCAGTCACAAACCCAATTACTCGTCTTGCCTTAGGAAGTATCATAGCTGGCCTACTAATTACCTCCTATATCTCCCCTGCAAAAACCCCTCCTATAACCATACCGCTAATCACAAAAACTACTGCTATCATTGTTACAACATTAGGCATTATTCTGGCATTAGAATTATCAAAACTCACACACGCCTTCTCTACCCCTAAACAAAATACCACTACAAACTTCTCCAGCACTCTAGGATATTTTAACCCCCTTATACACCGCCTCAGCCCCACTAAGCTCCTAAACAACGGCCAGAACATTGCATTCCATTTAATCGATCTATCTTGATATAAAAAAATAGGCCCAGAAGGGCTAGCAACCCTTCAACTCAAAATATCCAAAATCTCAACCACCCTACACTCCGGACTAATCAAAACCTATCTAGGATCCTTCGCTTTATCTATCCTTATTATAATCTTATTCACACAGAACTAAGAGTTAATGGCCCCTAACTTACGAAAACATCACCCCCTTCTAAAAATAGTTAATAATTCTTTAATTGACCTCCCAACACCGCCAAACATTTCCGCCTGATGGAACTTTGGATCACTTCTTGGCATCTGTCTA
>NW_026138496.1:0-28925 GCF_025592945.1 Manacus candei
GGGTCTGAGGGGGGATTTGGGGACAAAAGGGGGGGAGGGGACAAAAGGACCCGGGGGGGGGCGACAGGGACCTTGTGGGGGGACACGGGGGGGGGGACAGGGGGGGAGGTCTCGGTGTCCCCCTCCTGAATGTCCCCTCTGGACGGGGCTGTGTCCCCATTCCTGGGTGTCCCCCCCCGGATGGATCCATGTCCCCATTCCTGGGTGTCCCCCCCGGATGGATCCATGTCCCCCATTCCTGGGTGTCCCCCCTGGATGGATCCATGTCCCCATTCCTGGGTGTCCCCCCCGGATGGATCCATGTCCCCTCTCCTGTGTCCCCCCCCCCGGATGTCGCTGTGTCCCCCCCCATTCCCACAATGTCCCCTCTGGATGGGGCAGTGTCCTCTCTCCTGTGTGTCCCCCCTGGATGGATCCATGTCCCCATTCCTGTGTTCCCCCCCCGGATGTCCCTGCATCCCCCCCATTCCCGGGATGTGTCACCTGGATGGGGCCATGTCCCCTCTCCTGAGTGTCCCCCCGGATGTCCCTGTGTCCCCCCCATTCCTGTGTGTCCCCCCTGGATGGATCCATGTCCCCATTCCTGGGTGTCCCCTCTGGCTGTCGCTGTGTCCCTCCTATTCCCAGAATGTCCCCTCTGGACGGGGCCGTGCCCCCTCTCTGTGTGTCCCCCCTGGATGTCCCTGTGCCCCCCCAATCCCTGGGATGTCCCCCCTGGATGTCCCTGTGCCCTCTCAATTCCCGGGATGTCCCCCCTGGATGTCCCTGTGTCCCCCCAATTCCTGTTTGTCCCCCCTGGATGTCCCTGTGCCCCCCCAATTCCTGTGTGTCCCCCCTGGATGTCCCTGTGCCCCCCCAATTCCTGTGTGTCCCCCCTGGATGTCCCTGTGCCCTCCCAATCCCTGTGTGTCCCCCCCTGGATGTCCCTGTGCCCCCCAATTCCTGTGTGTCCCCCCTGGATGTCCCTGTGCCCTCCCAATTCCCGGGATGTCCCCCCTGGATGTCTTTGTGCCCCCCCAATTCCTGTGTGTCCCCCCTGGATGTCCCTGTGCCCCCCCAATCCCTGTTTGTCCCCCCTGGATGTCCCTGTGCCCCCCCAATTCCCAGGATGTCCCCCCTGGATGTCCCTGTGCCCCCCCAATCCCTGGGATGTCCCCCCCTGGATGTCCCTGTGCCCTCTCAATTCCCGGGATGTCCCCCCTGGATGTCCCTGTGTCCTCCCAATTCTTGTGTGTCCCCCCTGGATGTCCCTGTGCCCTCTCAATTCCCGGGATGTCCCCCCTGGATGTCCCTGTGTCCTCCCAATCCCTGTGTGTCCCCCCTGGATGTCCCTGTGCCCTCCCAATTCCTGTTTGTCCCCCCCGGATGTCCCTGTGCCCTCCCAATTCCCGGGATGTCCCCCCTGGATGTCCCTGTGCCCCCCCAATTCCTGTGTGTCCCCCCTGGATGTCCCTGTGCCCCCCCAATCCCTGGGATGTCCCCCCTGGATGTCCCTGTGCCCTCCCAATTCCCGGGATGTCCCCCCTGGATGTCTTTGTGCCACCCCAATTCTTGTGTGTCCCCCCTGGATGTCCCTGTGCCCCCCCCAATTCCTGTGTGTCCCCCCTGGATGTCCCTGTGCCTTCCCAATCCCTGGGATGTCCCCCCTGGATGTCCCTGTGCCCCCCCAATTCCCGGGATGTCCCCCCTGGATGTCCCTGTGCCCTCCCAATTCCTTTTTGTCCCCCCTGGATGTCCCTGTGCCCTCCCAATTCCTGGGATGTCCCCCCTGGATGTCCCTGTGCCCTCCCAATCCCTGGGATGTCCCCCCTGGATGGATCCATGTCCCCTCTCTGTGTGTCCCCCCTGGATGTCCCTGTGTCCCCCCAATCCCTGTTTGTCCCCCCTGGATGTCCCTGTGCCCCCCCAATTCCCGGGATGTCCCCCCTGGATGTCCCTGTGCCCCCCCAATTCCTGTGTGTCCCCCCCGGATGTCCCTGTGCCCTCCCAATTCCCGGGATGTCCCCCCTGGATGTCCCTGTGTCCCCCCAATCCCTGGGATGTCCCCCCTGGATGTCCCTGTGCCCCCCCAATTCCTGGGATGTCCCCCCCGGATGTCCCTGTGCCCTCTCAATTCCCAGGATGTCCCCCCTGGATGTCCCTGTGTCCTCCCAATTCCTGTGTGTCCCCCCTGGATGTCCCTGTGCCCTCCCAATTCCCGGGATGTCCCCCCTGGATGGCCCTGTGCCCTCCCAATTCCTGAGTGTCCCCCCTGGATGTCCCTGTGTCCCCCCAATCCCTGGGATGTCCCCCCTGGATGTCCCTGTGCCCTCCCAATTCCCGGGATGTCCCCTCTGGATGGGCCCCTGCAGGACCCGGGATTATCCCACCCTGGGAGAAGCTCAGCGGGGGAATCCGAGCAGGATCCGAGCGGCCGAGGGGAGAGGAGGGGAGAGGAGGGAGAGGGGTGAGAGGTGAGAGGTGTGAGAGGAGTGAGAGGGTTGAGATAATGAGAGATGTGAGATGTGAGAGGTGTGAGATAATGAGAGATGAGGTGTGAGAGGTGTGAGAGGTGTGAGAGGTGGTGTGAGAGGTGTGAGATGTGAGAGGTGTGAGAGGCTTGAGAGGTGTGAGATGTGTGAGATGTGAGATGTGTGAGAGATGTGAGATAATGAGGTTTGAGATGTGAGAGGTGTGAAGTGTGAGATGTGAGAGGTGAGAGCTGTGAGATAATGAGAGGTGTGAGAGGTGTGAGATGTGAGGTGTGAGAGGTGTCAGAGGTGTCCCTGGGGGTGGGAACTGCTGCCCTGTCACTGTGTCAGGGGCAGGGAACACTGAGCTGAGATGCAGACAAAGAGAAAAGTCACCAACAGGAGTTTCCCTCTGCCCTGAGGGGCTGTTTGAACCGGGAGAGAGCGGGATAGAGGATTCCACGGCCCCACAGCCCGTGGGGTCCCCGCCCCAGCGGGTCACCAGCAGCGCCCCGAACGAGGAACACGAGAAGTAAATCCCGGGAAATCCAGCCGGGGGCACAGCCCGGCTGAGCCAGGACACGGCCCCGGGGCAGGATCTGACCGCGGGCACCTCTGCAGGGCAGCAGGGGAGCAGCCGGGGGGGACCAGGGGACAGTCCCCAACACGGGAACCAAAACATCGGGACTCAGCACAGAGTGCAGGGCGGCCCTCGGGAACAGCCCCTAAAACCCCTCGGGAACAGCCCCTTAAACCCCTCGGGAACAGCCCCTTAAACCCTCGGGAACAGCCCCGTTAATTCCTCGGGAACAGCCCCATTAATCCATCGGGAACAGCCCCTTAACCCTCGGGAATAGCCCCTTAAACCCCTCGGGAACAGCCCCTAAAACCCTCGGGAACAGCCCCTTAAACCCTCGGGAACAGCCCCTTAAACCCTCGGGAACAGCCCCTTAAACCCTCGGGAACAGCCCCATTAATTACTCAGGAACAGCCCCTTAAACCCTCGGGAACAGCCCCTCAAACCCTCGGGAACAGCCCCATAAACCCCTCGGGAACAGCCCCTTAAACCCTCGGGAACAGCCCCTTAAACCCTCGGGAGCAGCCCCATTAATTCCTCGGGAACAGCCCCATTAATTCCTCAGGAACAGCCCCTTAAACCCTCGGGAACAGCCCCATTAATTCCTCGGGAACAGCCCCATTAATTCCTCAGGAACAGCCCCTTAAACCCTCGGGAACAGCCCCATTAATTCCTCGGGAACAGCCCCATTAATTCCTCAGGAACAGCCCCTTAAACCCTCGGGAACAGCCCCGTTAATTCCCTCGGGAACAGCCCCTTAAACCCTCGGGAACAGCCCCATTAATCCCTCGGGAACAGCCCCTTAAACCCTCGGGAACAGCCCCGTTAATCCCTCGGGAACAGCCCCTAAAACCCTCGGGAGCAGCCCCATAAACCCCTCGGGAACAGCCCCTTAAACCCTCGGGAACAGCCCCTTAAACCCTCGGGAGCAGCCCCATTAATTCCTCGGGAACAGCCCCATTAATTCCTCAGGAACAGCCCCTTAAACCCTCGGGAACAGCCCCGTTAATTCCCTCGGGAACAGCCCCTTAAACCCTCGGGAACAGCCCCATTAATCCCTCGGGAACAGCCCCTTAAACCCTCGGGAACAGCCCCGTTAATCCCTCGGGAACAGCCCCTAAAACCCTCGGGAACAGCCCCTTAAACCCCTCGGGAACAGCCCCTTAAACCCTCGGGAACAGCCCCGTTAATTCCTCGGGAACAGCCCCATTAATTCCTCGGGAACAGCCCCTTAAACCCTCGGGAACAGCCCCTTAACCCTCGGGAATAGCCCCTTAAACCCCTCGGGAACAGCCCCTTAAACCCTCGGGAACAGCCCCTTAAAACCCTCGGGAACAGCCCCATTAATTACTCAGGAACAGCCCCTTAAACCCCTCGGGAACAGCCCCTCAAACCCTCGGGAGCAGCCCCATAAACCCCTCGGGAACAGCCCCTTAAACCCTCGGGAACAGCCCCTTAAACCCTCGGGAGCAGCCCCATTAATTCCTCGGGAACAGCCCCATTAATTCCTCAGGAACAGCCCCTTAAACCCTCGGGAACAGCCCCATTAATTCCTCGGGAACAGCCCCATTAATTACTCAGGAACAGCCCCTTAAACCCCTCGGGAACAGCCCCATAAACCCCTCGGGAACAGTCTCGTTAAATCCCTCGGGAACAGCCCCTTAAACCCTCGGGAACAGTCTCGTTAAATCCCTCGGGAACAGACTCATTAATTCCTCAGGAACAGCCCCTTAAACCCTCGGGAACAGCCCCTTAAACCCTCGGGAACAGCCCCTTAAACCCCTCGGGAACAGCCCCTTAAACCCTCAGGAACAGTCCCATTAATTCCTCGGGAACAGCCCCTTAAACCCTCGGGAACAGCCCCATTAATTCCTCGGGAACAGCCCTTTAAACCCTCGGGAACAGCCCCTTAAACCCTCGGGAACAGCCCCGTTAATTCCTCGGGAACAGCCCCATTAATCCCTCGGGAACAGCCCCTAAAACCCTCGGGAACAGCCCCTTAAACCCCTCGGGAACAGCCCCTTAAACCCCTCGGGAACAGCCCCTTAAACCCTCGGGAACAGCCCCGTTAATTCCTCGGGAACAGCCCCATTAATCCCTCGGGAACAGCCCCATTAATTCCTCGGGAACAGCCCCGTTAATTCCTCGGGAACAGCCCCGTTAATTCCCTCGGGAACAGCCCCTTAAATCCCTCGGGAACAGCCCCTTAAACCCCTTGGGAACGGCCTATTAATCCCTCGGGAACAGCCCCTTAAACCCTCGGGAACAGCCCTTTAAACCCCTCGGGAACAGCCCCATTAATTCCTCGGGAACAGCCCCATTAATCCATCGGGAACAGCCCCTTAAACCCCCGGGAACAGCCCTTTAAACCCTCGGGAACAGCCCCTTAAACCCTCGGGAACAGCCCCATTTAATTCCTCGGGAACATCCCCTTAAACCCCTCGGGAACAGCCCCGTTAATTCCTCGGGAACAGCCCCTTAAATCCCTCGGGAACAGCCCCTTAATCCATCGGGAACAGCCCCTTAAATTCCTCGGGAACAGCCCCTTAAACCCCTCGGGAACAGCCCCTTAAATCCCTCGGGAACAGCCCCTTAAACCCTCGGGAACAGCCCCATTAATCCCTCGGGAACAGCCCCTTAAATCCCTCGGGAACAGCCCCTTAAATCCCTCGGGAATAGCCCCATAAACCCCTCGGGAACAGCCCCTTAATCCATCGGGAACAGCCCCTTAAATCCCTCGGGAACAGCCCCGTTAATTCGTCGGGAACAGCCCCATTAATCCCTCGGGAACAGCCCCTTAAATCCCTCGGGAACAGCCCCGTTAATTCCCTCGGGAACAGCCCCATTAATCCATCGGGAACAGCCCCTTAAACCCTCGGGAACAGCCCCATTAATCCCTCGGGAACAGCCCCATCAATCCCTCGGGAACAGCCCCATTAATTCCTCGGGAACAGCCCCTTAAACCCTCGGGAACAGCCCCATCAATTCCTCGGGAACAGCCCTTTAAACCCTCGGGAACAGCCCCATTAATTCCTCGGGAACAGCCCCATTAATCCCTCGGGAACAGCCCCATTAATTCCTCGGGAACAGCCCCATTGAAGCTGATGCCAAACTGTATCTGGCAGAGAAGTTCCTGATATCTTGGGAGGTACACCCATGTTTTGACTCACTTTCCTTCTCTATCAGTCCTTGTTTTCCTTCTTTACACTTAATTTAGCCTCTTAATTTCTGTTTTCCTGAGCACATCTGCTTCTGTTCTCCCGTGTCCCTGTGTTCTGCAGACCTCAAGGAATTATTGCCTCTGCTGTTTCTAAGACCAACTTTTCTGTGCCTTTGCTTAAAATCCATATTCTGAATTTAACCCTCTACTTTTCGTATTGCTGTATTACATTTGCTTTCTAGTCCTCGCCTGGCCTCAGGTCGTGCCCAAATTCATCCCTTCTCTCCACTAATTGTCTTACAACCCCCCCCAGATGAGACGATATCACATCCAGAAAGTCTCATTAAAAGTTTCAATTAATCTAATTAAGTTCTTTAAAATCCTCGACTTTCTGGGTTTTACACCTTCCAGCTGCGTTACCGCTCAAGGTCACAAGATGCCGTCGTAGACCACAAAATACGCAGTTTACACACACAAAGTCAAATTGTTTTACCGCATAAACCCCAGAAGTCGTCGCTGCAGACCCCAAAATGTGCGTTCTGCCGTTAATTTGAGCGAATCTTTAAAAATTCGAAGTCAAAAGCTGTTCGACAACAATATTCGCTCCCTCGGTCTCTTCCAAGCTCCGATTATCACCGCGCCTGATGCATTAAAAATTCAAAGTTCGATTTAACTTTATTCCCTTGTGTCTCTTTAAGGTCCCGAAACGCATCTGTTGCGATTTCCCGGTCGGCAAAGGACAAATCTGAATTTTTTTTTTAATTTTCGAACGGCGCGCGGCGGAGTTCCCGTCACTGCTTTGGGATTGCCGAGGTCACTTCCCGAGAACGAACAAACCAACTTTTAAACGCAGAACAAACCAACTTTTAAACGCAGAACAAACAGCCTGGAAACCGAAACGGGACAAAGAGACCCGCAGGATTTTGCCTCCAGCTGCCGCATTCCAGGGATTCCTCAGCGGGAAGAGAAGGGAACCCAAAGGAGGCTCCTCTGGGTCCTAAAGCCCCTTTTTTTTGTCTCGAGAAAACCGAAAGGAAACGATTCCCGACTCTTAAAACGCTTCAAAAGGAAACTTAAGGATTGTCGACCTCCCAAATCTTCAAGTCAAAATGAACAGTATTTGGCCAAACACAACGCAATGCAACCCAGATCTGGGTTATACCAGACAGAGGCTGCTGCCTCTTTTCGGAAGGCGTCTCTTCTGGGAGACTTTGCCAAAACCGATGCCGAAACCAGCATCAAACGACTGCTCCGAGGCAGTTTTGAGTCTTTAAAGCAGCAAAGGTGTTGATTTGGAGCAACATTTGGGGCGCCGGGCAGGACAAACCGGCTCCGAAGTTCTCAGTGGAAAGTCAGGCAGTCGATACAGTTCTGGTGAGAGATCACAATATTTCACGGGAATATTCAGTACAATGACATCATCTAGTTATAATATTCACATCAGGGGGGGTTCAGGCGGAGCTTGAGGCGGAGTCATCCTTTTGGGGAGGTTCCTGGGGGTCGTTCCTGTTTCTTCAGCCTCCCGAGGGTCGTTTTCTCTGCTCCTCATCGTCACGAACTTTTCAGCTCTTACTAAAGTCTTACTAAAAACCCCCTTTACTCAGCCCTTCACCCCCCCCAAATATCCATCCTCTCTAATTTGTGACCGCTTGGCCAACCTTTTTGTTATCTTTCATCAGGGCAGAGCACAGCAAGGACAAACAGGCCTCTCAGAGCCTGGTGCCTTCTCTCCCTTAACCAATCCCAGAACACACGTTCTCTGCCTCGGTCCTTACAACCCAAATGCAGCAAATCCCTCAGGGTGGGACCTGTGAGCCTCTGCTCGGGGCAGGATTCCAGCAGCCAAAAATCCTCGCTCTGGTTCAAGACAACGGACCTGGGGGGGACATGGAGGGATCTGGGGGGTCATGGAGGGACAATTGAGGGTCCTGAGGGGCCTTTGAGGGACCTGAGGGGACATGGAGGCACCACTGAGGGACCCGAGGGACCATTGAGGGTCCTGAGAGGACATGGAGGGTCCCAAGGGGCCATGGAGGGACCTGAGGGGCCGTGGAGGGACCTGAGAGGACATAGAGGGACCACTGAGGGACCTGAGGGGCCATGGAGGGACCTGAGGGGTCATGGAGGGACAATTGAGGGACCCGAGGGGCCATGGAGGGACCTGAAGGGACATGGAGGGTCCTGAGGGGACGTGGAAGGACCATTGAGGGACCTGAAGGGACATGGAGGGATCACTGAGGGTCCTGAGGGGCCATGGAGGGACCTGAGGGGACGTGGAAGGACCACCGAGGGACCTGAGGGGACATGGAAGGACTATTGAGGGTCCTGAGGGGACATGGAGGGACAACTGAGGGACCATTGAGGGACCATTGAGGGACCTGAGGGGACATGGAGGGTCCTGAGGGGACGTGGAGGGACCACTGAGGGACCTGAAGGGACATGGAGGGACCTGAAGGGACATGGAGGGTCCTGAGGGGACGTGGAAGGACCATTGAGGGACCTGAAGGGACATGGAGGGATCACTGAGGGTCCTGAGGGGCCATGGAGGGTCCTGAGGGGACGTGGAGGGACCACCGAGGGACCTGAGGGACCTGAAAGGACGTGGAGGGACCTGAGGGGCCATGGAATGACCTGAGAGGACACAGAGGGGCCACTGAGGGACCTGGGGGGACATGGAAGGACCACTGAGGGCCCACTGAGGGCCCAGAGGGGCCGTGGAGGCCCCACGGAGGGACCCGAGGGCTCTTTGAAGGCCCTTCCCGCCATTTTGGGGCCCCTCAGGCCCCGCCCCCTCCCCTCTCCACCAATCAGCACGCGGCCTCACTGTCACGTGACATGCCAGCCATATACGGGGTTATTTGCATAAAGGGGCGGGGCTAAAGGGCTCACCCAGTCGGCGGCCAAATATGGGCTTTATTTGCATAAAGGGGCGTGGCTACACTGCCTCTTCCAGAGGTTGGCCATATACGGTCTTCATTTGCATAAAAGGGGGCGTGGCTCTGCATCTTCCAGCAGGCAGACCTACCTGGCCATTGTTTGCATAAAAGGGGGCGTGGTTCCCCACGGATGGATGGATATGGACTTCATTTGCATGAAAAGGGGCGTGGCTCCAGCTCCTCTTCCAGCAGATGCCCATCTATGGCCTTTATTTGCATAAAGAGGGCGTGGCTCTTCCAACAATGAACACACGGATTTGAATAAAATGGGGCGTGGCTCCCCACCCAACAAGGAGGTGCCAGTTTATTTGCATAAAAGGGGCGTGGCTCCCCATCAAACAGACATGGTTATTTGCATAGAAGGGGGCGTGGCTCCACCTCTGCCAGCAGGTGCCCATATATGGCCTTCATTTGCATAAAGGGGGTGTGGCTCTTCCAACAGGTGGGTTGATATGGATGACATTTGCATAAAAGGGGGCGTGGCTCTGCCACCAACAAAGCCATGGATGCGATAAAATGAGGCGTGGCTTCCCGTCCGACAAGCAGATCCCGATTTGCATAAAGGGGGCGTGGCTTCTCCCTCAGGTGGATGCATATGGAGTTTATTCGCATGAAAGGGGGCGTGGCTCAGCACCCCCAGCCAGTGCCCTTCATTTGCATAAGGGGGCATGTCCCTGGGGGGGGCGTGGCTCAGCACACCCCAGCCAACACCCTTCATTTGCATAAGGGAGTGTGTCCCTGGCGGGGGGGGCGTGGCTCAGCACCCCCAGTTGGCGCCCTTCATTTGCATAAGGGGGCGTGTCCCCGGCCGGGGGGGCGTGGCCGCAGCGGCGCCTCCCTCTCCAGCAGGTGGCGCAGTCGCTGCTCGAAGGCCGCGTCGCTCTCGGCGGGGCCGCGCCGGGTCCTCCCGGTCGGCAGGTGGCGCTCTGCGGCCGCGCGCAGCTCGGCCCGGTCATAGAGCGGCGCCGGGTCCAGCCCGTGGCGGTTCACCAGCCCCACCAGGTACTCGCTGTAGTGCCCCCTGGCGGCCGGGAGGACCCGCCCGTGAGGGAGGGACCCCCGGGGACCCCAAAGGGCCCCAAAAGGAGCCGCGGCCCGGCCCCGGAACCCCCCCTCTGTGCCAAAGCTGCCCAAATTTCCCCAAACCTCCCCATTTCTGCCCAAATTTCCCCAAACCTCCCCATTTCTGCCCAAATTTCCCCCAAACCTCCCCATTTCTGCCCAAATTTCCCCCAAACCTCCCCATTTCTGCCCAATTTTCCACCAAATGTTCCCCAAACTTCTCCATTTCCGCCCAATTTCCCACAAATTTTCCCCCAAACTTCCCCATTTCTGCCCCGATTTCCTCCCGAACTTCCCCATTTCCGCCCAATTTCCCACAAAATGTTCCCAAAACTTCCCCATTTCTGCCCAATTTTCCACAAAATGCTTCCCAAACTTCCCCATTTCTGCCCAATTTTTAACAAAATTTCCCACAAACTCACCGGTTTTTGTCCCAAATTCCCCCATTTTTGCCCCGATTTCCTCCCAAACTTCCCCATTTCTGCCCAATTTCCCACAAAATGTTCCCCAAACTTCCCCATTTCTGCCCCGATTTCCTCCCAAACTTCTCTATTTCCGCCCAATTTCCCACAAAATTTCCCACAAACTCACCGGTTTTTTTCCCAAATTCCCTCTGAGTGACCCACAGGGACCCCCCCAAATCCCCCCCAGCCCCACATTTCCCCCCCAAAACCGCCCCTGAACACCCCAAATCCCCTCCCAGTGACCCCCAAGTGCCCTCAGAGACTCCCAGACCCCCCCAAGTGACCCCAAGGACCCCCAGACCCACCCAGGGACCCCCAAGTCCCCCCCAGCCCCACATTTCCCCCCCAAACCGCCCCTGAACACCCCAAATCCCCTCCCCAGTGACCCCCAAGTGCCCCCAGAGACCCCCAGACCCCCCCAAGTGACCCCAGTGACCCCTCAGACTCCCTCTGAGTGACCCACAGGGACCCCCCCCAATTCCCCCCCAGCCCCACATTTCCCCCCAAAACCGCCCCTGAACACCCCAAATCCCCTCCCAGTGCCCCCCAAGTGCCCCCCAGGTGCCCCCCAAGTGACCCCAGACATCCCCCAGACCCCCCCAAGTGCCCCCCCGAGACCCCCAGACCCCCCCAAGTGACCCCAGGGACCCCCAGACCCCCCCAAGTGACCCCAGGGGTCCCCAATTCCCCCCCAGCCCCACATTTCCCCCCCAAACTGCCCCTGAACACCCCAAATCCCCTCCCAGTGACCCCCAAGTGCCCCCAGAGACCCCCAGTCCCCCCAGTTCCCCCCTGGACCCACCAAATCCCCTCCCAGTGACCCCCGAGTGCCCCCCAGAGACCCCCAGACCCCCCCAAGTGACCCCAGGGGTCCCCAATTCCCCCCCAGCCCCACATTTCCCCCCCCAAAACCGCCCCTGAACACCCCAAATCCCCTCCCAGTGCCCCCCAAGTGCCCCCCAGGTGCCCCCCGAGCCCCCCAGGTGCCCCCCGAGCCCCCCAGCCCCACCTGCAGAGCCCGGCGTGTCCCGGGGCCGTTTCCTTCCCACACGGCTCATCCCGGAGCGCGGCCCCGAATTCCTTCTGCTCCAGCACCGGGCACCGCCCTGGGGGGGGCAGTGGGGTTTGGGGGGCCCAGGTGGGGTTTGGGGGGGGCCCAGGTGGGGTTTTGGGGGTCCCAGGTGGATTTTGGGGGGGTCTCAGACGGGGTTTGGAGAGTCACGGGTGTGTTTTGGGGGTCCCAGGTGGATTTTGGGAGGTCCCAGGTGGGGTTTGGGGGTCCGGGTGGATTTTGGGGGGGTCTCAGACGGGGTTTGGAGAGTCACGGGTGTGTTTTGGGGGTCCCAGGTGTGGTTTGGGGGGTCCCAGGTGTGGTTTGGGGGGTCCCTGTCCCTCCCAGTCCCTCCCAGTCCCACCTGGACCCACCTGTGGGGTTGGGGGGGGCCTCGGGGGGCGGCTCCGTCTCAAAGGGGACGTTTCCCATCTGAGCAAAGACCCCAAAGTGAACCCCAGGGACCCCCAGGGCCTCCCAGTGACCCCCAGTCCCCTCCCAGTCCCTCCCAGTGCCCCCCAATCCCCTCCCAGTTCCACCCAATCCCCTCCCAGTGCTCCCAGTCCCTCCCAGTGCCCCCAATCACCTCCCAGTCCCTCCCAGTCTCCCCAATCCCCTCCCAGTCCCCCCCAATCCCCTCCCAGTCCCCTCCCAGTCTCCCCAGTACCCTCCCAGTCCATCCCCAGACCCTACTAATTCCCTTCCACTTCCCCCAATCCCCTCCCAATTCCCCCCAGTCCCCTCCCAGTCCCTCCCAGTGCCCCCCAGTCCCTCCCAGTGCCCCCCAGTCCCTCCCAGTGCCTCCCAATCCCCTCCCAGTGCCCCCCAATCCTCTCCCAGTCCCTCCCAGTCCCTCCCAATCCCCTCCCAGTGCCCCCCAGTCCCCTCCCAGTGCCCCCCACTCCCCTCCCAGTGCCCCCAGTCCCCTCCCAGTGCCCCCCAATCCCCTCCCAGTGCCCCCTGTCCCTCCCAGTGCCCCCCACTCCCCTCCCAGTGCCCCCAGTCCCCTCCCAGTCACTCCTAGTTCCCCCAGTCCCCTCCTAGTGCCCCCCAGTCCCCTCCCAGTGCCCCCAGTCCCCTCCCAGTCAATCCTAGTTCCCCCAATCCCCTCCCAGTCCCCTCCCAGTCCCTCCCAGTCCCTCCCAGTGCCCCCCCAGTCCCTCCCAGTGCCCCCAGTGGCACCTGGAGCAGCCTCTGGAGCCGGGGGGGGTCCCAGTCCCGGAGGTAGAACAGACAGTCCCGGGGGTGGTGCCCGTGGAGGGACCCCCGCAGGGGGCACTCGGGGGAGGGGCAGCTCTGGGGGGGGGAGGGGGCAAAGGTCAGGCTCTGACCCCCCCAAACCCCCCCCGGGACCCCCAAAAAAACCCCAAATCCCCCCCAAGATCCCCCAAACACCCCCCAGAAACCCCAAAACCCCCATAGATCCCAAACTCCCCCCAAAACCCCCCTGAGACCCCCAAAAACCCCCAAATCCCCCCAGGATCCCCCAAACACCCCCCAGAAAACCCAAAACCCCCATAGATCCCAAACTCCCCCCAAAACCCCCCTGAGACCCCCAAAAACCCCCAACCCCCCCCCACCCCAAGACTCTCTTAGAGACCCCCCAACACCTCCAAACCCCCCAAACCCCTCAACCCCCCCCAGACACCCCCAAACCACCCCAACCCCCCCCCAGACACCCCCAACACCCCCCAACACCCCCTTAGGGACCCCCAGGACTCCCAACACCCACCGAGACCCCCCAAAACCCCCCAAACCTCCCATAGAGACCCCCAGGACCCCCCCACTGCCTCCCAGTTCCCCCCCAGCCCCTCCCAGTAACCTCCCAGTCCCTCCCAGTATATCCCAGTTCTCCCCAGTTCTTCTCCCAGTTCCCCCCCGTCCCTCCCAGTGTCCCCCAATCCCCTCCCAGTATATCCCAGTTCTTCTCCCAGTTCCCCCCCAGCCCCTCCCAGTCCCTCCCAGTATATCCCAGTTCTCCCAAGTTCTTCTCCAGTGCCCCCCAGCCCCTCCCAGTTCTCCCCAGTTCTTCACCCAGTGCCCCCCAGCCCCTCCCAGTAACCTCCCAGGCCCTCCCAGTATATCCCAGTTCTCCCCAGTTCTTCTCCCAGTGCCCCCCCAGTCCCTCCCAGCGCCACCCAATCCCCTCCCAGTCCCTCCCAATCCCCTCCCAGTCCCTCCCAATCCCCTCCCAGTCCCTCCCAATCCCCTCCCAGTCCCTCCCAGTTCCCCCCAATCCCCTCCCAGTCCCTCCCAGTCCCCTCCCAGTCCCCTCCCAGTCCCTCCCAGTTCCCCCCAATCCCCTCCCAGTCCCTCCCAGTCCCCTCCCAATCCCCTCCCAGTCCCTCCCAGTCCCTCCCAGTCCCCCCCAGTCCCTCCCAGTCCCCTCCCACTCCATCCCAGTCCCTCCCAGTCCCCTCCCAGTCCCTCCCAGTCCCCTCCCAGTCCCCTCCCAGTCCCCCCCAGTCCCCCCCAGTCCCCTCACCCCCGGGCCATGGAAGGTGGCCCCGCAGCCGGCGCAGAACTGGTGCCGGCACTGGGAGCACTGGAAATGCAAACACCCCCCCCGGGCCAGGGCGAACCACAGCCCGCACTGGGGGCAAACTGGGGGGGTGGGGGGGTCACTGGGTGGCTCTGGGACCCCCAAAAACCCCCCAAATCCCCCAGGACCCCCCAAATCCTAAACTGGGGGGGTTGGGGGTCACTGGGGGGCTCTGGGACCTCCAAAGACCCCCCCAGGACCCCCAAATCCTGCACTGGGGGCAAACTGGGGGGGTGGGGGGGTCACTGGGGGGCTCTGGGACCCCCAAAGATCCCTGAGACCCCCCAGGACCCCCCAAATTCCCCAGGACCCCCCAAATCCTGCACTGGGGGCAAACTGGGGGAGGTGGGGGGTCACTGGGGGGCTCTGGGACCCCCAAAGACCCCCCCAGGACCCCCCAAATTCCCCAGGACCCCCCAAATCCTGCACTGGGGGCAAACTGGGGGAGGTGGGGGGTCACTGGGGGGCTCTGGGACCCCCAAAGACCCCCCCAGGACCCCCCAAATCCCCAGGACCCCCCAAATCCTAAACTGGGGAGGTGGGGGGGTCACTGGGGGGCTCTGGGACCCCCAAAGATCCCTGAGACCCCCCAGGACCCCCCAAATCCCGCACTGGGGGGGAATTGGGGGTCACTGGAGGGCTCCAAGACCCCCCAATCCCCCCCCAGGACCCCCAAACCTCCCCAAATTCCCTCCCAGACCCCCCGTTATCCCCCCCCTCTCCTCTCAGGACTCCCCAAACCCCAATTTATGGGGCAGAGACCCCCCCAAAGACCCCCCTGGGACCCCCCAAATCACCCCCCCCCCCAAATATGGGACTGAGACCCCCCCAAATCCCCCTCTGGGACCCCCCAAATCACCCCCACCCCCAAATATGGGACTGAGACCCCCCCAATCCCCCCCCAGATCTCCCAAATCCCCCCTCCCACCCCCCAATACAGAGCAGAGACCCCCCCCAATCTCTCTTTAGGACCCCCCAAGCCCCCCCAGGGTCAGATGGGAAACGTCCCCTTTGAGACGGAGCCGCCCCCCGAGGCCCCCCCCAACCCCACAGGTGAGGCCAGGTGGGACTGGGAGGGACTGGGAGGGACTGGGACCCCCCAAACCACACCTGGGACCCCCCAAAATCCACCCGGACCCCCAAACCACACCTGGGACCCCCCAAAATCCACCTGGACCCCCCAAACCACACCTGGGACCCCCAAACCCCACCAGGACCCCCCAAACCACACCTGGGACCCCCCAAGCCCTACCTGGGACCCCCTAAAAATGCACCTGGGACCCTCCAACACCCCACCTGGGACCCCCTGAACACACCTGGGACCCCCAAAACCCACCTGGGACCCCCTGAACACACCTGGGACCTCCCAAAACCCACCTGAGACCCCCCAAACCAGACCTGAGATCCCCCAAACCACACCTGGGACCTCTCAAAGTCTCCTGGAGACCCCCAAAAACACACTTTGGACCCCCCAAACCACACCTGTCCCCCTTTAACCTCTCTTGGGACCCCCCAAACCCCACCTGGGACCCCCAAAACACACCCGTGACTCTGCAAACCCCGTCTGAGACCCCCCCAAAATCCACCTGGGACCCCCTGTACACACCTGGGACCTCCCCAAATTCACCTGAGACCCCCCAAATCCTCTCTGACCCCCCCAGCCCCCCCAGCCCCCCTCACCGATGCCGTGCTCCCCCAGGAAAGCCCCCAGCCCCCCGGGGGCTCCCTGGGGGTCTCTGGAGCTCAGCCAGGCCTCGAACTCGGCGCAGGACAGGCTGGAGTGCTGGGGGTCCCACTGGGGGGGGGTTGGGGGTCACCAGGGACCCCCAGAGACCCCCAGGAACCCCCCAAACCCTCCCTGGGACCCCCAAAACCCTCCCTAGGACCCCCCAAAACCCTCCCTGGGACCCCCCAAACCCTCCCTGGGACCCCCAAAACCCTCCCTGGGACCCCCCAAAACCCCTCCAGGACCCTGCAAAGGCCCCCAAAGTCCCCCCAGGGATCCCCCAGAGACCCCCCTGAGAAACCCCAGGTGAACCCCCAGGGACCCCCAAGATCCTAAAAGACCCCCAGGAACCCCCCAAACACCCCCCAGGAACCCCCCAAACACCCCCAAGGGACCCCCAAGATCCTAAAAGACCCCCAGGAACCCCCCAAACCCCCCAAGGGACCCCCCAAACACCCCCAAGGGACCCCCAATATCCTAAAAGACCCCCCAGGAACCCCCCAAACACCCCCAGGGACCCCCAAGATCCTAAAAGAGCCCCAGGAACCCCCCAAACACCCCCAAGGAACCCCCAAGATCCTAAAAGACCCCCAGGAACCCCCCAAACCCCCCCAGGAACCCCCCAAACCCCCCAAGGGACCCCCCAACATCCCAAACTCCCTTTAGGATCCCCCCAAAACCCCCCAGAGACCCCCCCAAACCCCCTCCATGACCCCCCAAAGACCCCCAGGGAACCCCAAGAGACCCCCAAAGACCCCCCCCAGGGAATCCACAAAACACCCCCCAGTGACCCCTCAAAGCCTTTTTTATCCCCCCAAACACCCCCCGGACCCCCCAGCCCCCCCTCAAAGCCCTTTTATCCCCCCAAAATTCCCCTCAGGACCGCCCAAACCTCTCCAGGACCACCCAGCCCCCCCTCAAAGCCCTTTTTATCCCTCCAAACCCCCCAGCACCCCCCAGCCCCCCCCAAAGCCCTTTTAATCCCCCCAAAACTCCCCTCAGGACCCCCCAAATCCCCCAGGACCCCCCAGCCCCCCCCCTCAAAGCCCTTTTTATCCCCCAAAAACTCCCCTCAGGGTCCCCCAAACCCCCCCAAAACCCCCCAGCCCTCCCTCAAAGCCCTTTTTATCCCCCCAAAACTCCCCTCCGGCCCCCCCAAACCCCCCCAGGACCCCCCAACTCCCCTCCAGGACCCCCCAGCCCCCCCTCAAAGCCTTTTTTATCCCCCCAAAACTCCCCCGTTGGACCCCCCAGCCCCCTCAAAGCCCTTTTTATCCTGCCAAAACTCCCCTCAGGACCCCCAAAACCCCCCCAGGACCCCCCAGCCCCTCCTCAAAGCCCTTTTTACCCCCCCAAACCCCCCGTTGGACCCCCCAGCCCCCCCTCAAAGCTCTTTTATCCCCCCAAAACTCCCCCCAAAGCCCTTTTTACCCCCCCCCAGGACCCTCCAACCCCCCCAGGACCCCCCAGCCCCTCCTCAAAGCCCTTTTTACCCCCCCAAAACTCCCCAGGACCCCCCAGCCCCCCCTCAAAGCCCTTTTTATCCCCCCAACCCCCCCCCAGGACCCCCCAAACCCCCCCAGGACCCCCCAACCCCTCCCCCAAGGCCCTTTCTATCCCCCCAAAACTCCCCTCAGGGTCCCCCAAGCCCCCCCCGGACCCCCCAGCCCCCCCCAAAGCCCTTTTTATCCCCCCTAAACTCCCCCCAGGACCCTCCAAACTCCCCCCAGGATCCCCCAAACCCCCCCAATTCCCCCCCCGGACACCCCCAGGACCCCCCGGCCCCCCCAGCCCCCTCACCGGGCGCTGGCAGCGGGGGCAGCAGCACTGGTGGCACTGGGGACACTGGGCCGGGCCCCGCTCGGCCTCGAAGATGAACCCGAAGGAGCACTGGGGGGGTTGGGGGGGGGTCAGAGACCCCCTGGGACCCCCCAGGGACAGCAGAACACCCCCCAGTAACGACCAGTGACAGCAGAACACCCCCCAGTAACGACCAGTGACGGCAAACAGCAAACCAGTAACAACAAACAGCAAACCAGTGACAGCAAACACCAAACCAGTAACAACAAACAGCAAACCAGTAACGACCAGTGACGGCAAACAGCAAACCAGTAACAGCAAACACCAAACCAGTAACGACCAGTGACGGCAAACACCAAACCAGTAACAACAAACACCAAACCAGTAACAGCAAACACCAAACCAGTAACAACCAGTAACTGCAAACACCAAACCAGTAACAGCAAACACCAAACCAGTAACAACCAGTAACTGCAAACACCAAACCAGTAACAACAAACACCAAACCAGTAACAGCAAACACCAAACCAGTAACAACAAACACCAAACCAGTAACGACCAGTGACAGCAAACAGCAAACCAGTAACAACCAGTGACAGCAAACACCAAACCAGTAACAACCAGTGATGGCAAACAGCAAACCAGTGACAGCAAACACCAAACCAGTAACGACCAGTGACAGCAAACACCAAACCAGTGACAGCAAACACCAAACCAGTAACAGCAAACACCAAACCAGTAACGACCAGTGACAGCAAACAGCAAACCAGTAACGACCAGTGACAGCAAACACCAAACCAGTAACAACTAACAACACTAAACCCCCTCCCAGTAACTCCCAGTCACTCTGAGTAACCCTAAAGTGATTCCCAGTAACCCCAAACCAGTAATTCCCAGTAACCCCAAAGCCCAAACCAGTAACTCCCAGTAACCATAAATTCCCTCCCAGTAACTCCCAGTTCCTCCCAGTAACCCTGAAGCACCTCCCTGTCCCTCCCACTGCCCACCAGTTCCCTCCCAGTCCCTCCCAGTAACCCCAACCCCTCCTCCCAGTCACCCCAATCCCCTCCCACTCCCCCCCCAGTCCCTCCCAGTCCCCTCCCAATCCCTTCCCAGTCCCTCCAATCCCCTCCCAGTCCCCCCCAGTCCCTCCCAGTCCTTCCCAATCCCCTCCCAGTCCCCCCCTACTCCCTCCCAGTCCCCCCAATCCCCTCCCAGTCCCCCCCAATTCTCCCCCAGTCCCCCCCAATTCTCCCCCAGTCCCCCCCAGTCCCTCCCAGTCCCCCCCAGTCCCCCCAGTCCCCCCCAATCCCCTCCCAGTCCCTCCCAGTCCCTCCCAATCTCCTCCCAGTTCCCCCAATCCCCCCCCAGTTCCCCCAGTCCCCCCCAGTCCCTCCCAGTCCCTCCCAGTCCCTCCCAGTTCCCCCAATCCCCTCCCAGTGCCCCCTAACCCCCTCCCAGTCCCCCCAGTCCCCCCCAGTACATGGGGGCACCACAGGAACTGGGGGTCCCGGAGCAGCTCCAGCTCCGTCAACTTCTGGGTCACGAGGCCGAAGGTGTCGGGGTCCAAACAGCTGCGGAGCTGAAACCAGTACGGACCAGTATGGACCAGTACGGACCGGTACGGACCGGTACGGACCAGTACGGACCAGTATGGACCAGCACGGACCGGTACAGACCAGTACAGACCGGTACGGACCAGTACGGACCAGTACGGACCAGTACGGACCAGTATGGACCAGTAAGGACCAGTACGGACCAGTACGGACCAGTACAGACCAGTACGGACCAGTACAGAGCAGTACAGACCAGTACGGACCAGTACAGACCAGTAACCCCAAACACCCTCCCAGTCCCTCCCAGTCCCCATCCATCCCCTCCCAGTTCCCCCAGTCCCCTCCCAGTATAAACCAGTGGCCCCAACCCCCCTTTTAACACCCTTTAATCCCCTCCCAGTGCCCCCCAATCCCTCCCAGTGCCCCCCAATCCCCTCCCAGTGCCCCCCAATCCCTCCCAGTGCCCCCCAATCCCGTCCCAGTGCCCCCCAATCCCTCCCAGTATAAACCAGTGCCCCCCCAATCCCTCCCAGTGCCCCCCAATCCCCTCCCAGTGCCCCCCCAATCCCCTCCCAGTCCCTCCCAGTACCCTGTACCTGCGGTTCCAGTGTGGACCAGTACCAGAGCCCCCCCAATCCCCTCCCAGTGCCCCCCAATCCCCTCCCAGTCCCTCCCAGTGCCCCCCAATCCCCTCCCAGTCCCTCCCAGTCCCTCCCAGTCCCTCCCAGTCCCCCGTACCTGCGGTTCCAGTGTGGACCAGTACCAGAGCCCCCCCAATCCCCTCCCAGTGCTCCCCCAGTGCCCCCCAGTGCCCCCCAGTCCCCTCCCAGTCCCTCCCAGTGCCCCGTACCTGCGGTTCCAGTGTGGACCAGTACCAGAGCCCCCCCAATCCCCTCCCAGTGACTCCCCAATCCCCTCCCAGTCCCTCCCAGTGCCCCCTACCTGCGGTTCCAGTGTGGACCAGTACCAGAGCCCCTCCCAATCCCCTCCCAGTCCCTCCCAGTGCCCCCCAATCCCCTCCCAGTCCCTCCCAGTCCCTCCCAGTGCCCCCCAATCCCCTCCCAGTCCCTCCCAGTCCCTCCCAGTGCCCCCCAATCCCCTCCCAGTCCCTCCCAGTGCCCCGTACCTGCGGCTCCAGTGTGGACCAGTACCAGAGCCGCTGGGCCTCGTCGCGCAGGTCGGGGCGGGAGCAGGAGGGGCAGCCCAGGGCGCCCACCCCCCTCTCCCGGACCCCCACCGTGAAGTGCAGCCGGAAGCACTCGGGGCACAGCGGGCACGAGCAGCCGGGCAGCCACTGCATCTGCACCAGTACGGACCAGTAAGGACCAGTGACACACCAGTGACACACCAGTGACGCACCAGTGACACACCAGTGACGCACCAGTAACCGTTATTACACATGGACGCCGTCAGTGCTGCCCCCGCTGGTCACAGGGGGAACTGCAGCCAGGAACACACAACAACCAGGAGCTCCCAGTCACTCCCAGTAGCTCCCAGTCACTCCCAGTAACCCTCCCAGTCCCTCCCAATCCCCTCCCAGTCCCTCCCAGTCCCTCTCAGTCACTCCCAGTCCCTCCCAGTCCCCTCCCAGTCCCTCCCAATCCCCTCCCAGTCCCCTCCCAGTCCCTCCCAGTCCCCTCCCAGTCCCTCCCAGTCACTCCCAGTCACTCCCAGTCCCTCCCAGTCCCCTCCCAGTCCCTCCCAATCCCCTCCCAGTCCCCTCCCAGTCCCTCCCAGTCCCCTCCCAGTCCCTCCCAGTCACTCCCAGTCACTCCCAGTCACTCCCAGTCCCCTCCCAGTCCCTCCCAATCCCCTCCCAGTCCCCTCCCAGTCCCTCCCAGTCCCCTCCCAGTCCCTCCCAGTCACTCCCAGTCCCCTCCCAGTCCCTCCCAGTCTCCCCCAATCCCCTCCGAATCCTCTTCCAGTTCCTTCCCAGTCCCTCCCAGTCCCTCCCAAGCTTCTCCCAGTTCCTCCCAGTCCCTCCCAATCCTCCTCGATCCCACCCAATCCTCTCCCAGTTCCTTCCCAGTTCCTCCCAGTCCTTCCCAATCCCCCCCAATCCCCTCCCAGTTCCTTCCCAGTCCCTCCCAATCTCCCCCAATCCCCCCCAATCCTCTCCCAATTCCTTCCCAGTTCCTCCCAGTCCCCCCAATCCCCTTTTAACACCCTTTAAGAACCTCCCAGTCCCTCCCAGTCCCTCCCAATCCCCTCCCAATTCCTCCCCAGTCCCTCCCAGTCCCTCCCGATGCCCTCCCAGCCCAAACCAGCCCAAACCAGTATAAACCAGTATAAACCAGTATACCCAGTGCCCACCTAAGCGCGGGGCAGCCCCCAGCCTCACACGGCGCACTCCCAGCCCAAACCAGTATAAACCAGTATAAACCAGTATAAACCAGTCCAAGCCAGTATAAACCAGTATAACCCAGTGCCCACCTGGGCGCGGGGCAGCCCCCAGCCGCACACGGCGCACTCCCAGCCCAAACCAGTATAAACCAGTATAAACCAGTATAAACCAGTCCAAACCAGCCCAAACCAGTATAAACCAGTATAAACCAGTCCAAACCAGTATAAACCAGTATAAACCCGTCCAAACCAGTATAAACCAGTATAAACCAGTATAAACCAGTCTAAACCAGTCTAAACCAGCGCCCACCTGGGCGCGGGGCAGCCCCCGGCCGCACACGGCGCACTCCCAGCCCAAACCAGTCCAAACCAGTATAAACCAGTATAAACCAGTCCAAACCAGTATAAACCAGCCCAAACCAGTATAAACCAGTACACCCAGTGCCCACCTGGGCGCGGGGCAGCCCCCGGCCGCACACGGCGCACTCCCAGCCCAAACCAGTCCAAACCAGTATAAACCAGTATAAACCAGTCCAAACCAGTATAAACCAGCCCAAACCAGTATAAACCAGTATAAACCAGTATAACCCAGTGCCCACCTGGGCGCGGGGCAGCCCCCAGCCGCACACGGCGCACTCCCAGCCCAAACCAGTATAAACCAGTATAAACCAGTATAAACCAGTATAAACCAGTACACCCAGTGCCCACCTGGGCGTGGGGCAGCCCCCAGCCGCACACGGCGCACTCCCAGCCCAAACCAGTATAAACCAGTATAAACCAGTATACCCAGTGCCCACCTGGGCGCGGGGCAGCCCCCAGCCGCACACGGCGCACTCCCAGCCCAAACCAGCCCAAACCAGTATAAACCAGTATAAACCAGTACACCCAGTGCCCACCTGGGCGCGGGGCAGCCCCCAGCCACACACGGCGCACTCCCAGCCCAAACCAGTATAAACCAGTATAACCCAGTGCCCACCTGGGCGCGGGGCAGCCCCCAGCCGCACACGGCGCAGTCCCAGCCCAAACCAGTATAAACCAGTATAACCCAGTATACCCAGTGCCCACCTGGGCGCGGGGCAGCCCTCAGCCGCACACGGCGCACTCCCAGCCCAAACCAGCCCAAACCAGTATAAACCAGTATAAACCAGTATAAACCAGTACACCCAGTGCCCACCTGGGCGCGGGGCAGCCCCCAGCCGCACACGGCGCACTCCCAGCCCAAACCAGTATAAACCAGTATACCCAGTGCCCACCTGGGTGCGGGGCAGCCCCCAGCCGCACACGGCGCAGTCCCAGCCCAAACCAGTATAAACCAGTATAAACCAGTATAAACCAGTATAACCCAGTGCCCACCTGGGCGCGGGGCAGCCCCCAGCCGCACACGGCGCACTCCCAGCCCAAACCAGCCCAAACCAGTATAAACCAGTATAACCCAGTATAACCCAGTGCCCACCTGGGCGCGGGGCAGCCCCCAGCCGCACACGGCGCACTCGCAGCGGAGCCGCCTCCTGAGGGCCGCGCGGTCGGTGCAGTCCTTCACCGCCTCCACCAGTTCTCCCAGTAAGGCCTCGCCGCCGGGCCCCACCCGGCCCAGGCCCAGCTCGCGCCCCAAACTGGCCACCAGTAAGGCCCGGCCCCAGCTGGCCACGTCCAGGGTGGCCAAGATGCGCCGGACCAGCGCCTGGGGGGAGGGGAGAGCGGGGGTGACCCCCCCAGTAAGGACCAGTAGCTCCCAGTAAGACCAAAGAGCCAACTGGTAACTCTAAACCCCAAACCAGTGACTCCCAGTAAGCCCAAACCCCACACCAGTAACGCCCAGTGGCTCCCAGTAACCCGAAACCCGTAACCAAAAGCCCCAAACCAGTGACTTCCAGTAAGCCTCAATCCGCTCCCAGTAACTCCCAGTAAGCCCAGAACTCCAACCAGTAAATCCCAGTTGCTCCCAATAGCTCAAAGCCCTAAACCAGTAAGACCAGTAAGGGACCCCACTGCCTCCCAGTCCCTCCCAGCCCATCCCAGTCCCTCCCACTCCCTGCTCGATCTCCTCCCAGTCCCTCCCAATCCCCTCCCAGTCCTTCCCAGTCCCTCCCAGTTCCCTCCAATCCCCCCAATCCCCTCCCAGTCTCTTCCAGTCCCCCCCACTCCCCCCTCAGTTCCCTCCCAGTGCCCCCCAATTGTCTCCCAGTCCCCCCAATCCCCCCCAGTCCCTCCCAACCCCTCCCAGTGCTCCCCAATCCCCTCCCAGTCCCTCCCAACCCCTCCCAGTGCCCCCCAGTCCCCCCCAGTCTCTCCCAGTCCCTCCCAACCCCTCCCAGTCCCCCCAATCCCCTCCCAGTCCCTCCCAACCCCTCCCAGTGCCCCCCAATCCCCCCCAGTCTCTCCCAGTCCCTCCCAACCCCTCCCAGTGCCCCCCAATCCCCCCCAGTCTCTCCCAGTCCCTCCCAACCCCTCCCAGTGCCCCCCAGTCTCTCCCAGTCCCTTCCAACCCCCTCCCAGTCCCCTCAATCTCCTCCCTGTCCCCCCAAAGTCTCTCCCGAGTTGCCTCCCAATCCCCTCCCAATCCCCTCCCACCCCTCCCAATCTTCTCCCAGTCCCCTCCCAGTCCCCCCATTCCCCTCCCAATCCCCTCCCAGTCCCTCCCAATCCCCTCCCAGTCCCACCCATTCCCTCCCACTCCCCTCCCAGTCCCATCCATTCCTTCCCACTGCCCTCCCAGTCCCTCCCACTCCCCTCCCAGTCCCTCCCAATCTCCTCCCAATCCCCTCCCATTCTCTCCCACTCCCCTCCCAGTCCCACCCATTCCACCCAATCCCCTCCCACCCCTCCCAGTCCCTCCCAGTCCCTCCCAGTCCCCCCAGTCCCCCCAGTGCCCCCAGTTTGCCCAGTTTCCCCCCAGTTCACCTGCTGGTCGGGGCACTCAAAGTCCAGTTCCCCCAGTCCCCCCAGTCCCCCCAGTTCCCCCAGTCCCCCCAGTTTGCCCAGTTTCCCCCCAGTTCACCCGCTGGTCGGGGCACTCAAAGTCCATTCCCCCCAGTCCCTCCCATTCCCCCCAGTCCCTCCCAGTTTCCCCAGTTCACCTGCTGGTCGGGGCACTCAAAGTCCAGTTCCCCCATTCCCCCCAGTCCCTCCCAGTTCCCCCAGTCCTCCCAGTCCCTCCCAGTTCACCTGCTGGTCCGGACACTCAAAGTCCAGTTCCCCCAGTCCCTCCCATTCCCCCCAGTCCCTCCCAGTCCCTCCCAGTGCCCCCAGTTCACCTGCTGGTCGGGGCACTCAAAGTCCAGCTCCCCCAGTCCCCCCAGTTTGCCCAGTTTCCCCCCAGTTTGCCCAGTTCACCTGCTGGTCGGGGCACTCAAAGTCCAGTTCCCCCATTCCCCCCAGTCCCTCCCAGTCCCCCCAGTCCCTTCCAGTCCCTCCCAGTTTGCCCAGTTCACCTGCTGGTCGGGGCACTCAAAGTCCAGTTCTCCCATTCCCCCCAGTCCCTCCCATTCCTCCCAGTCCCTTCCAGTCCCTCCCAGTCCGCCCAGTTCACCTGCTGGTCGGGGCACTCAAAGTCCAGTTCCCCCAGTCCCTCCCAGTCCCCCCAGTCCCTCCCAGTCCTTCCCAGTCCCCCCAGTTCACCTGCTGGTCGGGACACTCAAAGTCCAGTTCCCCCAGTTCCCCCAGTGCCCCCAGTTTGCCCAGTTTCCCCCCAGTTTCCCCCCAGTTCACCTGCTGGTCGGGGCACTCAAAGTCCAGTCCCCCCAGTCCCCCCATTTTGCCCAGTCCCCCCAGTCCCCCCAGTCCCCCCAGTTTGCCCAGTTTCCCCCCAGTTCCCCCAGTTCACCTGCTGGTCGGGGCACTCAAAGTCCAGTTCCCCCAGTCCCCCCAGTCCCTCCCAGTGCCCCCAGTTTGCCCAGTCCTCCCAGTTCACCTGCTGGTCGGGGCACTCAAAGTCCAGCTCCCCCAGTCCCTCCCAGTGCCCCCAGTCCCCCCAGTTTGCCCAGTTCCCCCCAGTCCCCCCAGTTCACCTGCTGGTCGGGGCACTCAAAGTCCAGCTCCCCCAGTCCCTCCCAGTCCCTCCCAGTCCCCCAGTCCCCCCAGTTTGCCAGTTTCCCCCCCAGTCCGCCCAGTTCACCTGCTGGTCGGGGCACTCAAAGTCCAGTCCCCCCAGACCCCCCAGTTTGCCCAGTTTCCCCCCAGTTCACCTGCTGGTCGGGGCACTCAAAGTCCAGTTCTCCCATTCCCCCCAGTTTGCCCAGTTTCCCCAGCTCACCTGCTGGTCGGGGCCATCAAAGTCCAGTTCCCCCAGTCCCTCCCAGTGCCCCCAATCCCCCCAGTCCCTCCCAGTCCCTCCCAGTTTCCCCCCAGCTCACCTGCTGGTCGGGGCACTCAAAGTCCAGTTCCCCCAGTCCCTCCCAGTGCCCCCAGTCCCCCAGTCCCTCCCAGTCCCTCCCAGTCCCCCCAGCTCACCTGCTGGTCGGGGCACTCAAAGTCCAGTTCCCCCAGTCCCTCCCAGTGCCCCAGTCCCCCCAGTCCCTCCCAGTCCCTCCCAGTCCCCCCAGCTCACCTGCTGGTCGGGGCACCTCAAAGTCCAGTTCCCCCAGTCCCTCCCAGTGCCCCCAGTCCCCCCAGTCCCTCCCAGTCCCTCCCAGTCCCCCCAGTTCACCTGCTGGTCGGGGCCATCAAAGTCCAGTTCCCCCAGTCCCCCCAGTCCCTCCCAGTCCCTCCCAGTCCCCCCAGTTCACCTGCTGGTCGGGGCCATCAAAGTCCAGTTCCCCCAGTCCCCCCCAGTCCCTCCCAGTCCCTCCCAGTTTCCCCAGTTCACCTGCTGGTCGGGGCCATCAAAGTCCAGTTCCCGCGGCGGCCGCCAGAGGCGCTGCAGGAAGGGCGGAGCCGCGGCCGCTGCAGCTCCCTCAGCGCCCCCCACTGGTCGCCCCCGCTCCGCTGCAGCGCAGCCGCCGCAGAAGCGCGGTCCGGGAACCCCAGGGACGAGAGAGAGCGGAGCTGGGGGGACAGGGACAGTCAGGGACGGGGACAGGGGGACAGGGGGGACAGTTAGGGACAGGATGGGACAGGGGGGACAGGGGGGGCAGGGGGGGCAGTCAGGGACAGGGGGACAGTTAGGGACAGGGGGACAGGGGGGACAGGGGACAGTCAGGGACAGGGGGGACAGGGGGGACAGTCAGGGACAGGGGACAGTCAGGGACAGGGGGACAGTTAGGGACAGTTAGGGACAGGATGGACCAGTTAGGGACAGGGGGGACAGGGGGACAGTTAGGGACAGGGGGGGGACAGTCAGGGACAGGGGGACAGTCAGGGACAGGGGGGACAGTCAGGGACAGTTAGGGACAGGGGGGACAGTTAGGGACAGGGGGGACCACTTAGGGACAGTTAGGGACAGTTAGGGACAGGGGGGACAGTCAGGGACAGGGGGACAGTTAGGGACAGTTAGGGACAGGGGGAACACTTAGGGACAGGGGGACAGTTAGGGACAGAGGGACAGTTAGGGACAGGGGGACAGTCAGGGACAGGGGGAACAGTCAGGGGACAGTCAGGGGACAGGGGGGGACATTGTCAGGGACAGGGGGACAGGGGGGACAGGGGGGACAGTTAGGGACAGGGGGACAGTCAGGGACAGGGGGACAGTTAGGGACAGTCAGGGACAGGGGGACAGTCAGGGACAGGGGGACAGGGGGACAGTCAGGGACAGGGGGGACAGTTAGGGACAGGGGGGACAGGGGGGACAGGGGGACAGTTAGGGACAGGGCTCGGAGCTGGGATGGGGACAGGGGGACAGGGGGACAGTTAGGGACAGTCAGGGACAGTATGGACCAGTTAGGGACAGGGGGACAGTCAGGGACAGGGGACAGTCAGGGACAGGGGGACAGTTAGGGACAGTTAGGGACAGGGGAACAGTTAGGGACAGTTAGGGACAGGGGGACAGTCAGGGACAGGGCTCGGAGCTGGGAGGGGACAGGGACAGGGGGACAGTTAGGGACAGGGGGGACAGTCAGGGACAGGGGGGACAGGATGGACCAGTCAGGGACAGGGGGACAGTCAGGGACAGGGGGACAGTCAGGGACAGGGGGGACAGGGGGACAGTCAGGGACAGGGGGGGACAGTCAGGGACAGGGGGACAGTCAGGGACAGGGAACAGTCAGGGCCAGCACAGACCCGTCAGGGACAGTCAGGGACAGTCAGGGACAGTATGGACCAGTCAAGACCGGTATGGACCCAGTCAGGGCCAGCACAGACCACTCAGGGCCAGCATGGACCACTCAGGGACAGTATGGACCACTCAGGGCCAGCATGGACCACTCAGGGCCAGTATGGACCAGTGAGGGCCAGCATGGACCAGTCAGGACCAGTACAGACTGATACAGACCAGTACAGACTGATATGGACCAGTACAAACTGGCACAAACCAGTACAAACCACTCTACAACCCCTATTCTGTCCCATAAACCACCTGGTACAGACCAGTACGGACCAGTATGGACCAGTATGGACCAGTATGGACCAGTATGAACCGGTATGAACCAGTAGGAACCAGACCAGACCATCTCCCCAAAATCTCCCCCTTCAGCCCCTCCCCAGGCCCCGCCCACAGACCCCTCCCCACCAACTAAGCCCACCCACCAACAAAGCCCCACCCCCAACTGGAGCCACGCCCCCAACCCCCTTGGCTCCACCCACCAACAAAGCCCCACCCCCAACTGGAGCCACGCCCCCAGCCCCCTTGGCTCCACCCACCAACAAAGCCCCACCCCCAACTGGAGCCACGCCCCCAACCCCCTTGGCTCCACCCACCAACAGAGCCACACCCCCAACCCCCTTGGCTCCACCCACCAACAAAGCCACACCCCACACCTGAGCCACACCCCAGCCCCCTTGGCTCCACCCATCAACAAAGCCACACCCCCAACTTGAGCCACACCCCAGCCCCCTTGGCTCCACCCATCAACAAAGCCACACCCCCAAATGGAGCCACACCCCCAACCCCCTTGGCTCCACCCCTTGAGGCCCCTCACCTGACACCGGCGCTGTCCAATCAGAGCCAGGAGGGCGTGGTCGGGCCGCCCCGCCCCTTTAAGCCACGCCCAGGCCGCCTCCTGCAGGGAGGGGGTCCCGAGGGGCCCCCCCTTGTCCAGGGCCCCCCGACGCTCCCCCTCCTCCTGCAGGGCCCGCAGGAGCCCCCCCCCAGCCCGGGACCCCCGAACTCCCCCAGACCAGCTCCTGGGGGGAGGGGCACGGGCGGGGACCCCCCGAAACCCCGGGG
>NW_026138497.1:0-25660 GCF_025592945.1 Manacus candei
GAATTTGGGGGGGAATTTGGGGGGAATTTTGGGGGAGTTTGGGGAATTTTGGGGGGAATTTGGGGAATGTTTGGAATTTGGGAGGAATTCAGGGAATTTGGGGGGAATTTTAAGGGGGAATTTTGGGGGGAATTTTGGGAACACTAAAATTTGAGGAGAAACCCCTTAAAATTCGAGGTAAAACTCCCAAAATTCGGGGGAAAAACACGGAATTTTGTGGGAAAAAGGCGGGAATTTCATGGGAATTTTGTGGAATTTTGTGGGAATTCCAGGGAAAATTTGGGAATTGGGGATTTTTGGGCTCCCCCCTGACCTGCAGGACATGGAGAGGGATCCAGGGAATGGGGAAAACCGGGAATTTTGGTGGAATTTGGGGTGAAAACCCAGGAATTCTGAGGAAAAATGTGGGAATTTCGCGGGAATTTCGCGGGAATTTTGTGGGAATTTTGTGGGAATTCCCGGGAAAATTTGGGAATTGGGGATTTTTGGGAATGCCCCCCTGACCTGGAGAACGTGGAGGGGAATCCAGGGGGGTGAGAATGCCCCGAATTTTTGGGGGGAAAACCCTAAAATTTGAGGAAAAACGTGGGAATTTCGCGGGAATTTCGCGGGGAATTCCCGGGAAAATGTGGGAATTGGGGATTTTTGGGAATACCCCCTGACCTGCAGGACGTGCAGCCCCCTCAGGCAGACGACGGCGAGCTCCCGGAGCCCATCCCCCGTCAGGTCCAGCGGCCGCAGCGCCAGGAGGGGGGAGGGGAAGCGGCGGAGCCAGAGGGGCCGGAATTCCAAACCCCTCCCCCCTCCGGGACGGAGCACTTGTAGCACAGCAGGGCCTGGAGGGGGGAAAAATGGGGATTTGGGGGGATTTGGGGGAAATTTGGGGAAATTTGGGGGAAATTTTGGGGAAAAAATGGGGATTTTGGGGGGAAAAATGGGAATTTTGGGGAAAAATGGGGATTTTTGGGAAAAAATGGGGATTTTGGGAGGAGAAAATGGGAAATTTGGGGAAATTTAGGTGAAATTTGGGGGGAAAAAATGGGGATTTTTTTGGGGAAAAAAATGGGGATTTGGGGGAAATTTAGGTGAAAATTGGGGAAAAAATGGGGATTTTGGGGGAATTTTGGTGAAATTTGGGGGGGAAAATGGGGATTTTGGGGAATTCGGGTGAAATTTGGGGAAATTTTGGTGAAATTTGGGGAAAAATTGGGGATTTTGGGGAATTTAGGTGAAATTTGGGGGAAAAATGGGGATTTTGGGGGGAGAAAATGGGAAATTTGGGGAAATTTTGGTGAAATTTGGGGAAAAAATGGGGATTTTGGGGGGATTTGGGGGAAATTTGGGGGAAATTTTGGGGAAATTTGGGGAAAAAATGGGGATTTGGGGGGAAAAATGGGAATTTTGGGGAAATTTAGGTGAAAATTGGGGAAAAAAATGGGGATTTTTGGGGGGAAAATGGGGATTTTTTGGGGGGGGAAATGGGGATTTTGGGGGGGAAAATGGGGATTTTTGGGGAATTTAGGTGAAATTTGGGGCAAAAAATGGGGATTTTTTGAAATTCGGGTGAAATTTAGGAAAATTTGAGGAAATTGGGGGGAATTTGGGGAAAACGGAGGGAAAAATTGGGGAAAATCTGAGAAAAATTGGGGAAAATGGAGAGAAAATTGGGGGAAATGGAGAAAAATTGGGGAAGATCCGGAAAAACTGGGGAAAATTTGATAAAAGTTGGGGAAAAATGGAGAGAAAACTGGGGGAAAATTGAGGAAAAATGGAAAATTCAGGGGAAATTCAGAGAAAATGGAGGAAAAATGGAGAGAAAACGAAGAGAAAATGGAGGGAAAATTGAAGAAAAATTTGGGAAAATTGAGGAAAATTGGGGAAAATTTGAGAAGAATTGGGGAAAATTTGAGAAAAATTTGGGAAATTTGAGAAAAACTGGGGGAAATTCCGGGAAAATGGAGAAAAACGGAGGAAAAAGGGTGGGAAATGTTGGGAAATGGATGTGAGGATTCCCGGGAATGTGACCTGTCCGTAGGTGCCCAGCAGGATCTCGGGAATCCCGTCCAGGTCGACGTCGGTGACGCGGGCGCAGAGCACGGAGTCGGAGCCGGAGCTGCCCGGGAGAACCTGGGGGGAGCCCAGGCCCTGCTCCAGGAGATTCCTGGAATTCCGAGGGAATGGGGGGTCAGGGAGGGAGGGGGAACCCCCTCAGAGAACCTGGGGGGAGCCCAGGCCCTGATCCAGGAGATTCCTGGAATTCCGAGGGAATGGGGGGGTCAGGGAGGGAGGGGGGGAACCCCCTCAGAGAACCTGGGGGAGCCCAGGCCCTGATCCAGGAGATTCCTGGAATTCCGGGGGAATGGGGGGTCAGGGATGAGGGAACCCAAATCCTGTTCCAGGAGATTCCTGGAATTCTGTGGGAATGGGGGGTCAGGGAGGGGGGAGAAACCACCTGGGATTGGGGGGAAATCTGGGAATTGAGAGAATCTGGGAATTGGGGGGAAAAATCTGGGAATTGGGGGGGAAAAACTCAGGGATTGGGGGAAATGTGGGATTGGGGGAAAACCTGGGAGTTGGGGGAGCCCAGGCCCTGATCCAGGAGATTCCTGGAATTCCGGGGGAATGGGGGGTCAGGGAGGGGGGAGAAACCACCTGGGATTGGGGGGGAAAATCTGGGAATTGGGGGGGAAATGGAGGAAAAAATTGGGGAAAATTGAGAGAAAAATTGGGGAAAATGGAGGGAAAAATTTGAGAAAAATTGGGGGGAAAATTGAAAAAATTGGGGGAAATTGGAGCTCCCGGGATGTGGGTGGGAATTCCCGGGATTTTCCAGGCCCTGGGTGGGAATTCCTGGATTTTCCAGGTGGGAATTCCCAGGTTTTGCAGCCCCTCACCTGTAGACGACGGCGGCTTCCAGGGCGCTGCTCACCAGGACATTCCAGGACTCCTCGGGGGCACCTGGAAAAGGGGGGGGTTTCCTGGGAATTCCCTTGGTTTTCTGGAATTCTGGGGGTTTTCCCAGGGAATTCCAGATTTTTCTGGAGAATTCTGGGGTTTTTTGGGGGAATTCTGGGGTTTTCCCTGGGGAATTCTGGGGTTTTCTTGGGAATTCCAGGTTTTTTCCTAGGGATTTCAGGGGTTTTCCTGGGAATCTTGGGTTTTTTTTCTGGGAATTTTGGGGTTTTTCCTGGGGAATTCTGGGGTTTCCTGGAAAATTCTGGGGTTTTCTCGAGGGATTCCGGGTTTTTTCCTTGGAATTCCAGGGTTTTCCTGGGGAATTCAGAGGTTTTCCCAGGAAATTCTGGGGTTTTCTCAGGGAATTCTGGGGGTTTCTTGGGGAATTCTGGGTTTTTCCTGGAATTTTGGGGTTTTTCCTGGGGAATTCAGGGTTTTTCCTGGGAATTTCGGGGTTTTTCCTAGGGAATTCTGGGGGTTTTTTTTGGGAATTCTGGGTTTTCCCGTGGAATTCCCAGGTTTTCCCGCAGAATTCCCAGGTTTTCCCCTGGAATTCCCGGTTTTCCTCACCGTGGGGCTCCGGGGGCAGCGGGAAGAGCAGCACGGAGGAGACGGGCCCGTCCTGCTGGAGGCTCCAGCTCTGCACAACCTCTGCCATTCCAGGGGGTTTTCCAGGGAAAAACGGGAATGTTGGGAGCCAGGATCAGCCCAGAACCCCCCCGGGATCCAGCCCAGGGGGACAAACTGGGACAAACTGGGAGAAACTGGGAGAAACTGGGAGAAACTGGGATGGGTGGGACAGGGGGAGGAGCGGGGAGAGGGAATTCCAGGGGGGAATTGGGGGGTTTTCCAGGGAAAAACGGGAATGTTGGGAGCCAGGATCGGCCCAGAATCCCCCCGGGATTCATCCCAGGGGGAGAAAACTGGGACAAACTGGGATTAAAGTGGGATAAAGTGGGAGAAACTGGGATAAACTGGGATGGGGGGGACGGGGGGAGGAGCAGGAGAGGAAATTCCAGGGGAAAATTGGGGGGGTTTTCCAGGGAAAAACGGGAATGTTGGGAGCCAGGATCGGCCCAGAACCCCCCCGGGATCCAGCCCAGGGGGAGAAACTGGGACAAACTGGGATTAAAGTGGGATAAACTGGGATAAACTGGGATAAACTCGGACAAACTGGGACTGGGGGAGGCTGGGGGGGTAATTCCAGGTGGGAATTGTGGCATTTTTCCAGGGAAAAAGGGGATTCAGGGCTGGAGGGGGGATCTGGGATGAGCCCAGAGGCACCTCTGGATCCATCCCAGTGGGATAAACTGGGATAAACCAGGATAAACTGGGACAAACTGGGATAAACTGGGATTAACTGGGACAAGCTGGGACTGGGGGAGGCCGGGGGAGGTAATTCCAGGTGGGAATTGTGGGATTTTTCCAGGGGAAAACGTGGATTCAGGGCTGGAGAATGGACACGGGATGAACCCAGAAGCAACTCTGGATTCATTCCAAGTGGGATTAACTGGGATAAACCGGGATAAAGTGGGATAAAGTGGGATAAACTGTGACTGGGGGAGGGTCCGGGGGTAATTCCAGGTGGGAATTGGGAGGTTTTTTTCCAGGGAAAAACATGGATTCAGGGACAGAGGGGGGATCTGGGATGAGCCCGGAGTCACCTCTGGATCCATCCCAGTGGGATTAACTGGGATAAACTGGGATTAACTGGGATAAACTGGGACTGGGGGACAGGGGGAGGGTCAGGGGGGGCAATTCCAGGTGGGAATTGTGGGGGTTTTCCAGGGAAAAATGTGGATTCAGGGACAGAGGGGGGATCTGGGAAGGATCTGGGACGAACCCGGAGTCACCTCTGGATCCATCCCAGTGGGACAAACTGGAATAAACTGGGATTAACTGGGATAAACTGGGATAAACTGGGATGAACTGGGATAAAGTGGGATAAAGAGGGACTGGGGGAGGCCGGGGGGGTAATTCCCGTTGGGAATTGCCTCGGGAATGCCGGGAATGCACCTCTGGAGTCCTGATCCACCCTGGAGACCCGCACGAAGCCGCTCTGGCAGCCCAGGGCAGAGAGTCGGTGCCGGGAGCCGGGCAGGGGCTGAACATCCAACCACAGCACGCTGGAAACGGGGGGAAAAACAGGGGAAAATGGGAAAAATGGGGAAAATGGGGGGAAAATGGGGGAAAAATGGGGGGAAAAATGGGGGAAAATGGGGGAGAATGGGGGAAAATGGGGGAAAATGGGAAAAATGGGGGAAAAAATGGGGGGAAAATGGGGGAAAATGGGGGGAAATGGGGGGAAAAATGGGGGAAAATGGGGGAAAAATGGGAAAAAATGGGAAAAATGGGGGAAATGGGGGAAAAATGGGGGAAAAAATGGGAAAAATGGGGGAAAAATGGGAAAAATGGGGGAAAAAATGGGAAAAATGGGGGAAAAATGGGGGAAAATGGGGAAAAAATGGGGGAAAATGGGGGAAAATGGGGGAAAATGGGGGGAAATGGGGGAAAATGGGGGGAAATGGGGGAAAATGGGGGAAAATGGGGGGAAATGGGGGAAAATGGGGGGAAAATGGGGGAAAATGGGGGGAAAATGGGAAAAATGGGGGAAAATGGGGGGAAAATGGGAAAAATGGGGGAAATGGGGGAAAAAATGGGGGAAAATGGGGGGAAAATGGGGGAAAATGGGGAAAAATGGGGGGAAAATGGGGGAAAAATGGGGGGAAATGGGGAAAAATGGGGGAAAATGGGGAAAAATGGGGGAAAATGGGGGGAAATGGGGGGAAAATGGGGGGAAAATGGGGGGAAAATGGGGGAAAAACGGGGAAAAATGGGGGAAAATGGGGGGATATGGGGGGAAAATGGGAAAAAAACGGGGAAAAACGGGAAAAACAGGAAAAATGGGGGAAAATGGGGAAAAATGGGATTTTGGGCAGGGGGGAGGGAGTTGTGGGGGAAAGGGGCACTGACTTGCTGGGGATGTCCTGGAGCTCCGGGAAGAGCAGCTGGATGGGCTGCTCCTCAAACTGGTGGGAGGAGGAATTCTGGGGGGAAAAAGGGGGAAAATGGGAAAATGAGGGGGGAAAGGGGGGGAGGGAGGAGGGGGATGAGGGGATAAATGGGAATGAGGGGGTAAAGGGAAAAAAGGGGGTAAAAAGGGAATAAAGGGGATAAAAAGGGAATAAAGGGAATAAAAACGGAAAAAAGGGAAAAAAGGGAATAAAAGGAATGAAGGGAATAAAAAAGTAATAAAGGAAATAAAAGGAATAAAAGGAATAAAAAGGGAATAAAAAGAGAATAAAGGGGATAAAAGGAATAAAAAGGGAATAAAAGGGAATAAAGGGAATAAAGGGAAAAAGGGGATAAAAAGAGAATAAAGGGAATGAAGGCAATAAAAAGGGAATAAAGGGAATAAAGGGAAAAAGGGGATAAAAAGAGAATAAAGGGAATGAAGGCAATAAAAAGGGGATAAAGGGAATAAAAGGGAATAAAAAGAATAAAAAGGGAATAAAGGAAATAAAGGGGAAAAAGGGGATAAAAAGGGAATAAAGAGAATGAAGAGAATAAAAAGGGAATAAAGAGAATAAAAGGGAATAAAAGCAATAAAAAGGGAATAAAAAGGGGGAAAACGGGAAAAGTGAGGGGGGGAAAGGGGGGGGAGGGAGGGGGGAAGGGGAAAGGGGTGAGGGGGAAATGGAAATGAGGGGGAAAAATGGGAATGAGGGGGTAAAGGGGATGGAAAGGGGATAAAGGGGAATAAAGAAAATAAAAAATAAATAAAGGGAATTAAAAGGGGAATTAAAAGGGAACAAAAACAGAATAAAGGGAATAAAGTGAATAAAGGGAATAAAAGAAGAATAAAGAGAATAAAAAGAGAATAAAGGGAATAAAAAGGGCTGTTTTGGGATTTTTTGGGGTGTTTTTTGGGCTGTTTTTGAAGTGGGCTTTGGGAGGGGTTTTGGGGTATTTTTGGGGGTATTTTTTGGGTGTTTTGGGCGTATTTTTTGGGGAGTTTCTGGGGTATTTTTGGGGTATTTTGGGGCTGTTTTTGGGTATTTTGGGGTGTTTTTGGGGTGTCCTTGCCCCCCTCTCACCTCCCTGTACAGGTGGATGCCGGGGTCGTTCCCGCTGAGCAGGAAAACCGTCTCCTCGTGCTCCCCCACCCGGACCCTGCGGAGTTTGGGGGGGCTCAGGGGGGTTTGGGGGGGCCCGGGGGGGGTCCCCGAGGCTCGGGGGGGTCCCCAGGATTTCGGGGGGGGGTCTGGGGGGGCACTCACTGGGCGTGGCAGAGCTGGAAGGGGGTGAAACGGAGCTCCAGGTTCAGGCAACTCTCTGGGGGGGGGGGGAAAGGGGGGGTCAGGGACCATTTTGGGGGGTTTGGGGGGTCAGGGACCCTTTTGGGGGAGCTGGGGGGGATTTGGGGGGTCCCAGGGGGGGTTTGACGGGGTCAGGGACCATTCTGGGGGGGTTTGGGGGGGTCAGGGACCCATTTTGGGGGGTTTGGGGGGGGGTCAGGGACCCTTTTGGGGGGGTCAGGGACCCATTTTGGGGGGTTTGAGGAGGTCAGGGACCCTTTTGGGGGTGCTGAGGGGGCCCTGGGGGGGGTCTCTCCCCATTTTTGGGTGGTTTCCCCCCATTTTTAGGTGGTCCCAGCCCCGTTTCTGGGTGCTCTCTCCCCATTTGTGGTGGTCCCAGCCCCATTTTTGGGTGGTCTCTCCCCATTTTCAGTGCCCCCAGCCCCGTTTCTGGGTGGTTTCCCCCCATTTTTGGGTGGTCTCTCCCCATTTTCAGTGCCCCCAGCCCCGTTTCTGGGTGGTCTCTCCCCATTTCTGGTGCCCCCAGCCCCGTTTCTGGTGGTCTCTCCCCATTTCTGGTGCCCCCAGCCCCGTTTCTGGGTGGTTCCCCCCATTTTTGGGCTCTCACGTGCGACGCAGTCGAGGTCGAACTCGGACCCTGGTTCGTAGTCGCAGTAGATGTTGAGGAAGGGGCTCGGTTTGTCCCCCGAGTCCTGCGGGGGGGGGCACCCTGAGACCCCCCCAGTAACCCCTGGGACACCCCCCAGTTACCCCTGAGACCCCCAGACCCCTGGGACACCCCCAGTTACCCCTGAGACCCCGAGAGCCCTGGGACCCCCCCCAATCACCAGAGCCCCTGGGACACCCCCCCAATCACCCCTGGGACCCCCCAGACCCCTGGGACCCCCCCCAATCACCCCTGAGACCCCCAGAGCCCCTGGGACACCCCCCCCAATCACCCCTGGGACCCCCAGACACCCCCCAATCACCCCTGGGACCCCCAGAGCCCCTGGGACACCCCCAAACCCCCAGAGCCCCTGGGACCCCCCAGTAACCTCTGGGACCCCCCAGGTACCCCTGGGACCCCCCAAACCCCCAGTTACCCCTGAGACCCCCAGAGCCCCTGGGACACCCCCAGACCCCCAGTTACCCTAATTACCCCCCAGCCCCCCCCCCCAAGACTCCCCCAATTACCCCAATTATCCCCCAAATCCCCCCCCCAGGACCCCCCTAATCCCCTCCAGGACGTCCCAAATCCCCCCCAAAACGCCCCCAATTCCCTCCAGGACCCCCCAACCCCCCTCGGGACCCCCCAATTACCCCCCAAAATCCCCCCCGGGACCCCCCCAATTACCCCAATTACCCCCCAAACCCCCCCAGGACCCCCAACCCCCCACCTTGATGAAGGTGATTCCCACGACGAGCCCCCTCTGGGGGGGGGATTTGGGGAACGAGTCGATGGAGACGATCTCGGCGTCCACTGCGCCGCAATTAACCACTAATTAACCGCTCATTAACCTCTAATTAACTACTGGGGGTGGAGGGGGAACCGCAGCTCACAGAGAACCCCCCCCCAGACCCCTCTGGGACCCCCCAAATCCTCCCCCCAGCCCCCCCAAACTCCCTCTGCGACCTCCCTACCCCCATACCCATCAATAAATCCATTAATTAACCACTTATTAACCCCTAATTACCCATCAATTAGCTAATTACGGGGTGTACACGTGAACCGCAGCCCCCCCCCCCCCAGAGCCCCTCCGTGACCCCCTATATTACCCGTTAATAATTTATTTATTGACAAATAAACGAATGGATCAGTAACTAACTAATTCCCCTTAATGAGGCGCCAATTACCGGGGATGTAGGTGAACTGCATCTCCCGGGCCTGGGGCCGCAGCCGCGGCCGGAGCTGGAGGTACCGGAACAGCAGCACCTTCCCCTTGAGCGGGGCCGCCAAGAGCCCCCCGGGAGCCCCAAAACCGCCCGGATTCGCCCCAAAAGCGGCGGCGGGGCCTTCGAGCGCCGCCAGCCCGTAAACGTTGCTCTGCGAGCCCAGGCGGCTGAAGCTGTCCTCCACCAGCGGGCAGCGGCCCCACGGACACATCGCCGCGCCCGATTTGGGGCGAAAAGGGGCGATTTGGGTTAAAAAGTGAAAAGAAGGAGAAGCGGGACAGGCGGCGAGCGGGGCAGCCCCGCGGGGGGGGCCTGGCGGGGGGAGGCGCGCGGAAGTGACGTCACGGGAGCGACGGCGGCGGCGGGAGAGGCGGGCGGGGCCGCCCGCTTAAACCCCGCCCACCCCCTGAGGGGATTGGTGGGTTGCGGGGGTGGGCGGGGTTTGGGGCGAGGCCCACGCCCACCCCGTGAGGGGATTGGTGGGCTCTGGGGGTGGGCGGGGTTTGAGTGGGCGGACACGCCCATGGGGAGGGGGTTGGTGGGTTTGCCGATGGGGCGGGGCTTGAGGCTACAGTCACGCCCACCGAGGGCGGGGCTTGGATGAATGGCCACGCCCCTCTGGGTGGGTTTTTGAGGGGAAGACCCTCAAAAAAAAACCCCAAAAATGGGGAAAAGATCCCCAGAAACCCCCAAAAATAGGGGCGGGACCCTCAGGAACCCCCCAAAAATGGGGAAAAGATCCTCAGAAACCCCCTAAAAAATGGGTTGGGGGGAAGACCCTCAGAAACACCCCAAAAATGGGGAAAAGATCCCCAGAAACCCCCCAAAAATGGGGAAAAGACCCCAGAACCCTCTCAAAAAATGGGTTGGGGGGAAGACCCTCAAAAACCTCCCTAAAAAGGATCCAACCCCCCAAATTCCCAAAAAAAGGGGCTCAACATCCCAAAAAAAAACCTGGAAAAAATGGGGAAAAGACCCCCAGAAACTCCCCAAAAAAGGACCCCAAAAGCTCCAACTCTTACATTAAATATTTAATTTCCAAGGAGAAAAAAAATCCCATTTAAAAGGGAAAAAAAGGGGCAATTCCAGAGGCTGGGAAAGGCCTGGAATGCTGGGAATGCTCCGGTGGTTTTGGGGGGGGTTTTGGGGCGTTTTGGGGGGTTTTTGGGGTGGTTTTGGGGGGTTTTTGGGGTGTTTTTCAGCGCAGATCCTCCTCCTCGCCCTGGATGGTGCGTTTGATCCGCAGCAGCATCGTGGTCAGCCACTGATCCAGGCGGGAGATGGAGTCGAATTCCTTCACCTGGGAAAAGGGGGGAAGGGGTTTGGGGGGGATTTGGGGCATTTTGGGGGGTTTTGGGTGAATTTGGGGGACATTTGGGGTGAAATCAGGGGGGTCCTGGGGGGGTTTGGGGTGAAATTGGGGGAGTCTGGGGTGAAATTGGGGAAAAATGGGAATAATGGAGGGAAAAGGGGGAAAAATGGGGGGAAAAGGGGGGAAAATGAAGGGAAAGGGGGAAAACTGGAGGGAAAGGCGGAAAAATGGGGGAAAAGTGGAAGGAAAAGTGGGAAAATGGGGGGAGAGGGGGGGAAATGGAGGGAAAATTGGTAAAAAAGGGGTAGAAAGAGGAAAAATTAGGGAAAAGAGGGAAAAATAGGGGGAAAGGGGGAAAAATGGAGGGAAAATTGGGGGAAGAGGGGGGAAAATGGGGGGAAAGGAGAAAAATGGGTGTAATTGGGGGGTTGGGGTGAAATCAGGGGGGTTTGGGTTAAAATCGGGGGTTTGGGGAGGATTTGGGGTGAAATCAGGGGGTTTGGGGTGAAACTGGGGGGTTTGGAGGATTTTGGGGCAATCTCAGGGGGGTTTGGGGTGAAATCAGAGAGTTTGGGGGGTTTTGGGGTGAAATCAGGGAGGTTTGGGGTGAAATCAGGGGGTTTTTGGGAGAGTTTGGGGTGAAATTGGGGGGTTTGGGGGCAAAATCAGGGGGGTTTGGGGTGAAATCAGGGGGGTTTGGGGTGAAATCAGGGGGGTTTGGGGTGAACTGGGGGGGTTTTGGGGGTTTTTGGCACTCACGGCGTCGGTGAAGGCGTCGACGTTCTGCTCCTCGTGGGCCTCCAGCAGCTTCTGGGGGGGGAGGAGGAGGAGGAGGAGGAGGGAGAGACCCCCCTGAACCTCCCCAAATCCCCCCAAACTCCCCCAAAATCCCCCCCTGGCTCCAGGGAAGGGATCTGGGGACAATCCCAGGTCTGATTCCAATGGAAGGAGGAGCAGGAAGGAGGAGGAGGAGGAGGAGGAGGAAGAGGAAAAGAAACAGGAAGAAGAGGAGGAGGAAAAGGAAGAAGAGGAGGAAGAGGAGGGAGGAAAGGAGGAAGAGGAGGGGGAGCCCCCCCTGAGCTCCCAAAATCCCCCCAAATTCCTCCCTGGAGTCAGGAAAGGGATCTGGGGAGGATCCCACATTCCAGAGGGAGGGAGAGGAGGAGGAGGAGGAGGAAGAGGATGATGAGGAGGGGAGAATGAGGAAGAGGATGATGAGGAGGATGATGGGGAGGGGAGGAAGGCTGACCTTGAGCAGTTTGCACTCCCGGGAGTCGGAGAAGGCCGGGAACATCTCCTCGTATTTCTGCACGGCCAGCTGGGGACAGGCCGGGCATTCCTGACGTTCCCAGCCATTCCCAACCCATTCCCAACCATTCCCAGCCATTCCCAACCCATTCCTGACCAGCCCAACCCCATTCCCAACCATTCCCAACCCATTCCCAACCCATTCCTGACCATTCCCAGCCATTTTCAACCCATTCCTGATCATCCCAACCCCATTCCCAACCATTCCCAACCATTCCCAACCCACCCAACCCCATTCCCAACCCATTCCCAACCATTCCCAACCATTCCCAACCCATTCCTGACCAGCCTAACACCATTCCCAACCATTCCCAACCATCCCAGCCATTCCTGACCCATTCCCAACCATTCCCAACCATTCCCAACCCATTCCTGACCCGTTCCCAGTCAACCCAGCCCCATTCCCAACCCATTCCCATCCCATCCAGCCCCATTCTCAATCCATTCCTGACCCATCCCAACCATCCCAACCCATTCCTGACCCATTCCCAGTTCATCCTGATCCATTCCTGACCCACCCAGCCCCATTCCCAACTTATTCCCACTCATCCCAACCTGCTCCTGACCCACCCAGTCCCACTCCCACCCATTCCTGCCCCATTCCCAACCATCCCAACCCATTCCTGACCCATTCCCAGTTCATCCTGACCCCTTCCCAGTCAACCCAGCCCCATTCCCAACCATCCCAGCCCCATTCCCAACCATCCCAGTCCCACTCCCACCCATTCCTGCCCCATTCCCAACCATTCCAACCCATTCCTGACCCATTCCCAGTTCATCCTGACCCCTTCCCAGTCAACCCAGCCCCATTCCCAACCATTCCCAACCATTCCCAACCCATTCCCAACCCATTCCCAGCCCATTCCTGCCCCATTCCCGCCCCATTCCCATGGAATTCCCACCTTGGCATTGAGCTGATCCACACAGAAGTGACAAAGGGCCGCCCGGAAAAAATGATCCTTGGCACTGTACTTGAGGAGGGGGCTGTCCATGGCCATGGATCCAACCTGGAAAACAGGGAAAAACACGGAAAAATTGGGATTCAGGGCATTGCCAGGGACTGGGGGCTGTCCATGGCCATGGAGCCCACCTGGAAAACAGGGAAAAAATGGGATTCAGGGAATTCCCAGGGACTGGGGGCTGTCCATGGCCATGGAGCCCACCTGGAAAACAGGGAAAACCAGGAAAAACCAGGAAAAACCAGGAAAAACCAGGAAAAACCAGGAAAAACCAGGAAAAACCAGGAAAAACCAGGAAAAACCAGGAAAAACCAGGATTCAGGGCATTGCCAGGGACTGGGGGCCGTGGAAGAAGAGAAACAGGAAGAGGAGGGAGAAGAAATCAGAAGGAAAAAGAGCAAAAAAAGGAGAAGAAAAAAAGGAGGAGGAGGAGGAGGAGAAAAGGGAGAAAAGAAAAGGAAGAAGAGGAAGAGGAGGAGGGAGAAATCAGAGGGAAAAGAAGGAAAAGGAGCTGAGGAAGAGAAGGAAATTGGGAAAAGCTGAAGGATAAGGAGGAAGAGTAGAAAGAGGAGGAGGAAGAGGAGAAAGGAAAAGGAAGAGGAAGAGGAGGAGGAAGAAGAAATTAGAAGCAAAATAAGCTGAGGAAGAGGGAAAGGAAGAGGAGAAGGAAGAGGAGGAGGAAGAGGAGGAGGAGGAAGGAAAAGGAAGAGGAGGAAGAGGAAGAAATTAGAAGGAAAAGAAGGTGAGGAAGAGGAGGAAATTGGGAAAAGCTGAAGGAGGAGAAGGAGGAAGAGGAGGAAAAGGAAAAAGAGGAGAAAGAGGAGGAAGAGGAGGAAGGAAAATGAAAAGGAGGAAGAAATGACAGGGAAGAAAAAGAAACAGAGCCGAGAAAGAGAAGGAAAAGGGGGAAAGCTGAAGGAGGAGGAAGAAAACAAAGAAAAGGAAGAGGAAAAGGAGGAGAAGGAGGAAGAGGAGGAGGAGGAGGAGGGTGAGGAGGGTGAGGAAGGGCAGGACCTGCTCGTAGATGTCGATGGCTCGTGGGAACTGCTCGAGCTGCGCCGCGAACGTGGCCACCTTCAGCAGGCACTTGTTGGCTGAGCTGGGACAGAAACAGCCCAAAATCACCCCAAAATCACCCCAAAATCACCCCAGAACGTGGCCACCTTCAGCAGGCACTTATTGGCTGAGCTGGGACAGAAACAGCCCAAAATCACCCCCAAATCACCCCAAAATCACCCCAAAATCACCCAAAAACACCCCAGAACGTGGCCACCTTCAGCAGGCACTTATTGGCTGAGCTGGGACAGAAACAGCCCAAAATCACCCCAAAACACCCCAGAACATGCCCACCTTCAGCAGGCACTTGTTGGCTGAGCTGGGACCAAAACAGCCCAAAATCACCCCAAAATCACCCCAAAATCACCCAAAAACACCCCAGAACGTGGCCACCTTCAGCAGGCACTTATTGGCTGAGCTGGGGCAGAAACAGCCCAAAATCACCCCAAAATCACCCCAAAAACACCCCAGAACGTGGCCACCTTCAGCAGGCACTTGTTGGCTGAGCTGGGACAGAAACAGCCCAAAATCACCCCCAAATCACCCAAAAACACCCCAAAACCACCCCAAAATCACCCCAGAACGTGGCCACCTTCAGCAGGCACTTATTGGCTGAGCTGGGACAGAAATCACCTAAAATCACCCCAAAATCACCCCAAAATCACCCCAAAATCACCCCAAAACCACCCCAGAACGTGCCCACCTTCAGCAGGCACTTGTTGGCTGAGCTGGGACAGAAACAGCCCAAAATCACCCCAAAATCACCCCAAAATCACCCAAAAACACCCCAGAACGTGGCCACCTTCAGCAGGCACTTGTTGGCTGAGCTGGGACCAAAACAGCCCAAAATCACCCCAAAATCACCCCAAAATCACCCAAAAACACCCCAGAACGTGGCCACCTTCAGCAGGCACTTGTTGGCTGAGCTGGGACAGAAACAGCCCAAAATCACCCCAAAATCACCCCAAAATCACCCCAAAACCACCCCAGAACATGCCCACCTTCAGCAGGCACTTGTTGGCTGAGCTGGGGCAGAAACAGCCCAAAATCACCCCAAAATCACCCCAAAATCACCCCAAAAACACCCCAGAACGTGCCCACCTTCAGCAGGCACTTATTGGCTGAGCTGGGACAGAAACAGCCCCAAATCACCCCAAAATCACCCAAAAACACCCCAGAATGTGCCCACCTTCAGCAGGCACTTGTTGGCTGAGCTGGGACAGAAATCACCCAAAATCACCCCAAAATCACCCCAAAATCACCCAAAAACACCCCAGAACGTGGCCACCTTCAGCAGGCACTTATTGGCTGAGCTGGGACAGAAACAGCCCCAAATCACCCCAAAATCACCCCAAAAACACCCCAGAAACATCCTGAAAACACCCTGAAAACACCCCATCCCACAAACCCACCAAAATCCACCCAATTCCCACCCAAATCCACCCAAAACCCCCCAAAATCCCCCCAAAACCCCCCAAAATCCCCCCAAAACCCCCCAAAATCCCCCCAAAACCACCCCAGTCCCACAAATCCACCCAAATCCAAACAAAATCCACCAAAACTCACCAAATCCCAACAAAACCCACCGAATTTCCACCCCCAGGATTTGGGGATTTGGGTTCCCGGGATTCAGGAATTCCCAGGATTTGGGGGTTGGGGGTTCCCAGGATTCAGGATTTGGGGATTCGGGTTCCTGGGATTTGGAGATTTGGGGATTGAGGAATTCCCAGGATTTGGGGGTTCCCAGGATTTGGGGGTTCCCAGGATTTGGGGGTTCCCAGGATTCAGGAATTCCCGGGATTCGGAGATTTGGGAATTCCTGGGATTGGGGGTTTCCAGGATTCAGAATTCCCAGGATTTGGGGGTTGGGGGTTCCCAGGATTTGGGGGTTCCCAGGATTTGGGGGTTCCCAGAATTCAGAATTCCCGGGATTTGGTACCTGTTGGATTCCTCCCCTTTGTAATAATCGGCCGCCTGCTCGTAGTGGGCGATGGCCTGGGGGGAAAAACGGGATCAAAACCTGGGAAAATGGGATCAAGGGACACAAAACCTGGAGAAAACTGGATAAAACCCCCCAAAACCTGGATAAAACCCCCCAAAACCTGGATAAAACTCCATAAAAACCGGATAAAACCCCCTAAAAACTGGATAAAACCAGACAAAACGCGGATAAAATGGGATAAACCCCCATAAAACCTGGATAAAACCCCATAAAACTTGGACAAAACCAGATAAAACTTGGATAAAACCAGATAAAATCAGGACAAAACCTGGATAAAACCAAGCAAAACCAGATAAAACCTGGATAAAACCCCATAAAAACTGGATAAAACCAGATAAAACTTGGATAAAATATGGATAAAACCAACTAAAACCAGATAAAACCTGGACAAAACCAGATAAAATCAGGATAAAACTTGGATAAAACCAAGTAAAACCTGGATAAAACCTGGATAAAACCTGGATAAAACCAAATAAAACCTGGATAAAACCAAATAAAACCTGGATAAACCTGGATAAAACCTGGATAAAACTGTCTAAATCAGATAAAGCTTGGATAAAACCTGGGTAAAATCAGATAAAACTTGGATAAAACTGGATGAAACGTGGATAAAACCAGATAAAACCTGGATAAACTCAGATAAAACTTGGATAAAATCTGGACAAAACCAGATAAAACCTGAATAAACCCGGGAAAATCCAAGAATTTCATCCCAAAATGGAAATAAAAAAGGATAAAAACGGGGAAAAATGGGACAAAATTCCCGGATAAACCCACTGAGTTAACTCCTAAATAAATAAATAAATAAATAAATCCCCACAAACCCTCCGGAATGTTCTGCTCCTTCCCCTCCCCCCCCTCCCCAATTCCTGGCTCCTTCCCGGATTCCCGCGGCTCCGACGCCCCCGCTCCGGCTGCTCCGGCTGCTCTGCAATTCCGGGATGGGGGAGGAGGAATTCCCGGAAAACCACCCCGAAGTCCTCATTTTCTGTCCTGATTTCGGGATGGAGGAGGTGGAATTCCCAGAAAACCACCCCAAATTCCTCCTTTTCCACCAGGATTTTGGGATTTGGGGGAGGAATTCCCAGAAAACCACCTGAAATTCCTCATTTTCCACCCCAATTTTGGGATTTGGGGGAGGAATTCCTGGAAAACCACCCCAAATTCCCCCTTTTCCACCGGGATTTGGGGACTTGGGGCAGGAATTCCCAGAAAAACCCCCAAATTCCCCCTTTTCCACCATTTTTTTTTTTGGGATTTAGGGATTTAGGAGCTGGGGGGTTCCCAGAATTCCTGGAATTCCCAGGAAGTTCCCTGGAATTCCCGGGAATCTCCCTCTCTCCCAAACCCCCCTTCCCTCAAACCCGACCCCGTTTCACCCCCAAAAGAAGCAAAAATCCTGGGATTTGGGAACAATTCCCATTGGAAAAAACCCCAAACTGGGATTTGGGGGTGAATTCCCAGAATTCCCAAGAAATTCCCTGGAATTCCCAGGAATCTCCCTCTCTCCCAAACCCCATTTCCCTCAAAACCAATCCCATTTATCCCCCAGGGAAGCCAGAATTCCAAGGATTTGGGACAATTCCCATTGGAGAAAACCCCAAACTGGGATTTGGGGGGTGAATTCCCAGAAATCCTGGAATTCCCAGGAAATTCCCTGGAATTCCCAGGAATTCTCCCTCTCTCCCAAACCCCCCTTCCCTCAAAACCAACCCCATTTCTCCCCCAAAAGAAGCGAAAATCCCGGGATTTGGGGCAATTCCAACGGGGCAAAACCCCAGACTGGGATTTCAGGGGTGAATTCCTAGAATTCCCAAGAAATTCCCTGGAATTCCCAGGAATCTCCCTCTCTCCCAAACCCCATTTCCCTCAAAACCGACCCCATTTACCCCCCCAGGGAAGCAAAAATCCTGGGATTTGGGGGCAATTCCCATTGGAAAAAACCCCAAACTGGGATTTGGGGGGTGAATTCCCAGAATTCCTGGGATTCCCAGGAATCTCCCTCTCTCCCAAACCCCCCTTCCCTCAAACCCGACCCCGTTTCACCCCCAAAAGAAGCAAAATTCCCGGGATTTGGGGCAATTCCAACGGGGCAAAACCCCAGACTGGGATTCAGGAGCGGGGGGGGGTTCCCAGAATTCCCAGAATTCCCGGAATTCCGGGTGTTTTTCCCACCTTCTCGACGTCGACGAGGTCGCCCTCGTAGATCTCGGCGATGGCCACGTGGTGCTTGGCAGCGATGGTGAAACGGCCCTGCCCCAAAATCCCCAGGGATCATCCACGGGGAAAAACATCCCCAGGGATCCAGCCCGAAAATCGGGATCGTCCACGGGGAAAAACATCCCCAGGGATCCAGCCCGAAAATCGGGATCGTCCACGGGGAAAAACATCCCCAGGGATCCAGCCCAAGGGAAAAACATCCCCAGGGAAAATCCCATCCCCAGGGAAAATCCCATCCCCAGGGAAAATCCCATCCCAAGGGAAAATCATCCCCAGGGAAAATCCCATCCCAAGGGAAAATCATCCCCAGGGAAAAACATCCCCAGGGAAAAACATCCCCAGGGAAAAACATCCCCAGGGATCATCCCCAGGGAAAAACATCCCCAGGGAAAATCCCATCCCAAGGGAAAATCATCCCCAAGGAAAAACATCCCCAGGGAAAAACATCCCCAGGGAAAAACATCCCCAGGGAAAATCCCATCCCAAGGGAAAATCATCCCCAGGGAAAAACATCCCCAGGGAAAATCCCATCCCAAGGGAAAAACATCCCCAGGGAAAAACATCCCCAGGGAAAAACATCCCCAGGGAAAAACATCCCCAGGGATCCAGCCCAAGGGAAAAACATCCCCAGGGAAAATCCCATCCCAAGGGAAAATCATCCCCAGGGAAAAACATCCCCAGGGAAAAACATCCCCAGGGAAAATCATCCCCAGGGATCCAGCCCGAAAATCGGGATCATCCACGGGGAAAAACATCCCCAGGGATCCAGCCCAAGGGAAAAACATCCCCAGGGAAAAACATCCCCAGGGAAAAACATCCCCAGGGATCATCCCAAGGGAAAAACATCCCCAGGGAAAATCCCATCCCAAGGGAAAATCATCCCCAAGGAAAAACATCCCCAGGGAAAAACATCCCCAGGGATCCAGCCCAAGGGAAAATCATCCCCAGGGAAAAACATCCCCAGGGAAAATCCCATCCCAAGGGAAAAACATCCCCAGGGATCCAGCCCAAGGGAAAATCATCCCCAGGGATCATCCCCAGGGAAAACCAAACCAAGGGAAAAACATCCCCAGGGAAAATCCCATCCCAAGGGAAAATCCCCAGGGAAAACCAAACCAAGGGAAAATCCCCAGGGAAAAACCATCCAAAGGGAAAAACCATCCCAAGGGATAATCTCATCCCCAGGGAAAAACATCCCCAGGGATCATCCCCAGGGAAAACCAAACCAAGGATCATCCCCAGGGAAAATCCCAAACCAAGGGAAAAACATCCCCAGGGAAAACCATCCCAAGGGATCCATCCCCAGGGATCCATTCCCAGGGAAAACCAAACCAAGGGAAAAACCAAACCAAGGGAAAATCCCATCCCAAGGGAAAACCCATCCCAAGGGAAAACCCATCCCAAGGGAAAAACCAAACCAAGGGAGAAACCCATCCCCAGGGAAAATCCCATCCCCAGGGAAATCCTATCCCCAGGGAAAAACCATCCCAAGGGATCCATCCTAAGGGAAAACCCATCCCCAGGAAAATCCCATCCCCAGGGAAAACCATCCCAAGGGAAAATCCCATTCCCAGGGAAAACCCCATTCCCGGGGAAAAACCATCCCCAGGGAAAATCCCATCCCAAGGGATCATCCCCAGGGAAAACCAAACCAAGGGAAAACCCATCCCAAGGGAAAAATCATGTCAAGGGAAAATCCATCCCAAGGGAAAATCCCCAGGGAAAAATCATCCCCAGGGAAAATCCCATCCCCAGGGAAAACCAAACCAAGGGATCCATCCCCAGGGAAAAACCATCCCCAGGGATCCATCCCACCTGGATCCACCCCAGGAATCACCCCCAGGGACCCCCCGAATTCCCCATCCCAGGGGGGAATTCCCCGTTCCGGGAATGACCCCCAAAATGTCACCTGGGACCCCCAAAATATCGACTGGGAACACCAAAATACACCGGGGAACCCCAAAAATAACCCTGGGACCCCCAAAAACCATCCTGGGACCCCAAACACCAGCCCTGGGACCCCCAAAAACACACCTGGGACCCCCAAAAACACACCTGGGACCCCCAAAAACACATCAGGGGCCCCCTAAGCCCTCCCCAAACCCTCCCAAAATTCCCCCAAATCCTCCCAAAACCCCCCAAATCCCCCCCAAACCCTCCCAGGTCCCCCCAGAGCCCCCCAGACCCTCCCCAAATCCCCCCAGGATCCCCCCCCACCCTCCCAAAATCCCCCCAAATCCCCCCCAAACCCACCCAAAACCCCCCCAAACCCTCCCAGGGCCCCCCAGACCCTCCCAAATCCCCCCCAAAATCCCCCCAAACCCCCCCAAAATCCCCCCAAATCCCCCCCAAATCCCCCCAAACCGACCATTCCCAGCCCCGGGGTGGCGTCTCCGCCCCCCCCAGCGGGAATTCCCGGCGGGAATTCCGTGGGAAGGTTGGGAAGGGGATCTCACCATGTCCGTGTAGATCTCGATGGCCCGGAGCAGGCAGGTCACGGCCTCTGGAAAACAGGGAAAAGCGGGAATGGGGGCGGGAAAAGGGGGAAGGGAAAGGGAGGAGGAGGAATTCCCGGATCTTCGGGATCCCAGCTCGGGAATTCCAGGGATTGGAGGCCAAAATTCCAAGGATTGGAGCCCAAAACTCTTTGGGATCAGAGCCCAGAATTCCAAGGATTGGAGCCCCAAATTCTTTGGGATCAGAGCTCAAAATTCCAGGGATTGGAGGCCAAAATTCCAAGGATTGGAGGCCAGAATCCTAAGAATTAGAGACCCAAAAATTCCAAGGATTGGAGCCCCAAATTCTTTGGGATCAGAGCCCAAAATCATTTGGGATCAGAGCCCAAAATTCCAAGGATTGGAGCCTCAAACCCTTTGGGATCAGAGCTCAAAATTCCAGGGATTGGAGTCTGGAAATTCCAAGGATTGGAGCCCGAAACCTTTGGAATTGGAGCCCAGAATTCCAGGGATTGGAACCCCAAACTCTTTGGGATCAGAGGCCAAAATTCCAGGGACTGAAGCCCTAAAAATTCCAAGGACTGGAGTCCCAAAAATTTCAGGGATTGGAGCCCCAAAAATTCCAGGGGTTGGAGCCAGAAACTCTTTGGAATTGGAGCCCAGAATTCCAAGGATTGGAGTCCCAAATTCTTTGGGATCAGAGCTCAAAATTCCAGGTATTGGAGCCCTGAAATTCCAGGGATTGGAGCCCCAAATTCTTTGGGATCAGAGCACAAAATTCCAGGGATTGGAGCCCCAAAAATTTCAGGGATTGGAGCCCCAAAATTCCAAGGATTGGAGAGCTAAATCTTAGGAATTGGAGCCCAGAATTCCAGGGATTGGAGCCCCAAATTCTTTGGGATCACACACCAAAATTCCAGGGACTGGAGCCCCAAAATTCCAGGGATTGGAGTCCCAAAATTCCAGGGATTGGAGCCCCAAATTCTTTGGGATCAGAGCTCAAAATTCCAGGGATTGGGGTCCCGAAATTCCAAGGACTGGAGCCCAAAATTCCAAGGACTGGAGCCCCAAAAATTCCAGGGATTGGAGCCCCCAATTCTTTGGGATCAGAGCACAAAATTCCAGGGATTGCAACCCCAAAATTCCCGGGATTGGAGCCCCAAACCTTCGGGATCAGATCCCAAAATCCCTGGGCTGTGACTCCCCCCCCTCAGGACTCACATTCTCAGAATTTCGGGATTTTAGGGAATTTTAGGGAATTTTTAACCCTTTTTTCGGGAATTCCGCCCCCTCCAGCAGCAAATCCCGAGGGATTCCCGGAGGTTTTTCCCTCCCCAGGTCGGAAAATCGGGATGAGAAAAATTCCTGGGGATTCTGAGGTGAAAACTGAGGGAATTTTGGGCTCGTTTTCCCTGAAAATCCCCCCAAAAAATGGGAATATTGTTGGGAACGGGGACGGGGACGGGATTGGAACATCCAGGGGGACGCCCCAAAGAATTCCCAATCCCAGAAATCCGCCTGGAATGCTGGAATTTCTCTCCCCCCTCCCCCTCCTCGGAGCCGCCGCGGATTCCGACGGGAGCCAAAACCCCGGGAATTCTGAGGGAAGCCAAAAACCTGGGAATTCTGCCCAAAAACCTGGGAATTCTGCCCAAAATCCCCAGGAATTCTGCCCCAAAACCTGGGAATTCCGGCCAAAACCCCGGGAATTCTGAGGGAAGCCAAAAACCCCGGGAATTCTGCCCAAAAACCCGGGAATTCTGCCCAAAAACCCGGGAATTCTGCCCAAAAGCCTGGGAATTCTGCCCAAAAACCCCGGGAATTCTGCCCAAAATCCCCAGGAATTCTGCCCAAAACCCCGGGAATTCTGCCCAAAACCTCGGGAATTCTGCCCAAAAGCCTGGGAATTCTGCCCAAAAACCCCGGGAATTCCATCTGCTCGGATCCGGGGGGAGGGGCCGCCCTCGGAATTCCGGCGGGAGCCAAGGAAAGGGTGGGAAAAGCGGGAGAGGAGCCCCCTCCAGGCCCAAATTCCACGAAAATCCACCCCAAATCCCGGATTTCTGGGGGGTTTGGGGGTGGGATCCTTGGGAATTCCCAAGGGAATGGGGAGCGAAATCCCGGGAATCCACTTTGGGGATTTTTGGGGGGATTTTGGGGGATTTTGGGGGATTTTAAAGCAGATTTTCAGGGATTTTTGGTGGATTTTCCACCTCCCACGTTCCCCAAAGCCCCAAATTCCAGGAATTCCTTTGGGAATGTGGCTCCCTACCCTGTGGATCGGCCTTCTTGAAGGCGTTCCCGGCGTCCACGAAGGCGGAGGCGGCGTCGTGTTTGCTCTGCAGCTGCAGCTGCAGCCGCGCGGCCTGGCAGAAAGCATTCCCTGCCCCTGGAAAATTGGGATAAAACAGGGATAAAATGGGATAAAATAGGGATATGGGGCATTCAGCCTGGCAGAAAGCATTCCCTGCCCCTGGAAAATTGGGATAAAACAGGGATAAAATGGGATAAAATAGGGATATGGGGCATTCAGCCTGGCAGAAAGCATTCCCTGCTCCTGGAAAATTGGGATAAAATGGGATAAATTGGGATAAAATAGGGATATGGGGCATTCAGCCTGGCAGAAAGCATTCCCTGCCCCTGGAAAATTGGGATAAAACAGGGATAAAATGGGATAAATTGGGATAAAATAGGGATAAATGGGGACATGGGGCATTCAGCCTGGCAGAAAGCATTCCCTGCTCCTGGAAAATTGGGATAAAACAGGGATAAAATGGGATAAATGGGGATAAAACAGGGAAAAATAGGGATATGGGGCATTCAGCCTGGCAGAAAGCATTCCCTGCCCCTGGAAAATTGGGATAAAACAGGGATAAATTGGGATAAAATAGGGATAAAACAGGGAAAAATAGGGATATGGGGCATTCAGCCTGGCAGAAAGCATTCCCTGCCCCTGGAAAATTGGGATAAAACAGGGATAAATTGGGATAAAATAGGGATAAATGGGGATATGGGGCATTCAGCCTGGCAGAAAGCGTTCCCTGCTCCTGGAAAAAATATGGAAAAATAGGGATAAAATAGGGAAAAATAGAGATAAAATAGGGAAAAACAGGTATATGGGTCATTCAGCCTGGGAAAAGGCATTCCCTGCTCCTGGAAAACATGGAAAAACATGGAAAAACATGGAAAAATAGGGATATGGATCAGTCCTGGCATTCCCAGCCCCTGGAAAACACCCAGGGATCATTCCCAGCCCCTGGAAAACAGGGATATGGATCATTCCCAGGCATTCCCAGCCCCTGGAAAAGGGACAGGAATCATTCCCAGCCCCTGGAAAACAGGGATATGGATCTTCCTGGGCATTCCCAGCCCCTGGAATACACCCAGGGATCATTCCCAGCCCCTGGAAAACAGGGATATGGATCATCCTGGGCATTCCCAGCCCCTGGAAAAGGGACAGGGATCATTCCCAACCCCTGGAATCGTTCCCCCAGGGATCATTCCCAGCCGTTCCCAGCCCCTGGAAAAGGGCCAGGGATGGTTCCAGGCAGGTCCAGGGGGCTGCAGGGGGGTGGGAATTCCCGGGATTCCCGGAATTCCCGGGCTTTGGGACCCACCACTCCAGTTCTTGGCCATCTTGAACATGTTGGCAGCGCGGCTGTAACACTCACAGGCCTCCTCCAGCCGGGAAGAGCCCCTGGAAAAGCGGGAATGGCGGGAATTAGGGGGGGAAAAGGGGGATTGGGGGTCAAGGGGGGACCCACAGGGCTGCTCCTGTTGGGAAAAGATGCTGGAAAATGGGAATGTTGGGAATTACGAGGAGGAAAAAGGGGGATTTGGGATCAAGGGGGAAGCCACATGGCTCCTCCAGATGGGAAAAGCCTCTGGAAAACAGGGAATGGTGGGAATTAGGGGGGGAAAAGGGGGATTTGGAGGGGAAAACGGGAGATTTGGGGGGATTTAGGGTGGGAAAATGGGGAATTTGAAGAAGGAAAGGGGGAATTGGGGGTGAAAAGGGGGAATTGCGGGGATTTGGGGACCCCCCCAACCCCCCGTCGCCCCCTCAAAACCCCCCAAGTCCCCCCCAGGACCCCCCAAATCCCCCCCAGATCAACCCCAGACCCCCCAAATCCCCCTCCTAGGACCCCCCCGACCCGAAAACCTCCCCAAAATTCCCCCCAGGACCCTCCGAATCCCCCCCAGGACCCCCCAAATCCCACCCAGGGATCCTCCCCTCGAGCCCAAAACCCCCCCAAACCCCTCCCCACCCCCCGATACCCCCCAAACCCGCCCGTCCCCCCCTTCCCCTCCATGACACCCCCTCAGGGACCCCCAAACCCCCTCGAGGACCCCCCCCCGCCCCAAATCTCCCCCTTCTCACCCCTAAAACCCCCTCCCGGCCCCCCCGGTTCCCCCCCTCAGCCTCCCTTCTCCTCCCTCTTCGCTCCCCTCGCCCCCCTCTCCCCCGCGCCCGTCCCGGACGCACCCGAAGAGGCCCCCGAGGAAGGAGGAGGCCCCCCGGACCTTCCTCTCGGCCTCGCTCAGGAGCCGCTTCGCCTCCTCCTCCTTCTCCTTCCCCAGCGCCGCCGCCATGCTGGGACCCCGCCCCACGTGACCCCCCGCGCCTCGCCCCCATTGGCTGAGCCAGCCCCCCACGTGATCCCTCACGTGACCCCCCACCGCGCCGCGTCCCCATTCGCTGCTCTCGCTCCCACGTGATCCGTCACGTGACGCGGAGCGCTTCCTCCCGGGGGCTCGGCGGCTCCCGCGAGGCGCCGCCTGGCGGGCGGGAGGACCCGGTGGGGAACGGGAGGGGCTTGGGGGGATTTTGGGGATTTTTAGGTGATTTTTAGGAGTTTTGGGGGCTCGGGGAGATCCTGGGGAAGTTTCGGTCGTTTCTTTCGGCGCTCTGGGGGCGGTTTTGGGGAGTTTTAGGGGATTTTTAGCGGGTTTGGCGGGTTTTGGGGGTGGTTTCGAGGAACTTCGGGGCAGTTTTGGGGCTGTTCCTTCCGGATTTTCGGGCGATTCGGGGGCGACATTCGGGCGTTTTCGGGGACTTTTAAGAGGTCGGGGGGGCGACTTTACTTTGAGGAATTTTGGGCCGTTTCTTCAGGGGTTCGGGGGCGATTTTTAGGAATTTGGGGCGGTGGGGGCGTGGCCTATGCAAATCGGCGGGCTGGGATTGGAGGAGCGGGTCGGTG
>NW_026138498.1:0-38947 GCF_025592945.1 Manacus candei
GTGTGGGGAGATGACCCTGAGCAAGAACAATTGCCATCAACCTCCTGGGGAGACCTTGAAGTTATGTGGGACAAAGAGTGTCTCGGTGTCACATTGCATTTACGGTTCTAAATCCTGGCAAAGCCCATGCGTGCAGCTCTGGGATGTGCTTCTCTTGGACAGAGCTCCGCGTTTCCATCTCTCAGGCGGTGGGGCATCTCAGATAGTGGCAGAGCAGGTGGCACCCCACAAGGGCTTAGGTGCATCCAGGCTCCTGGCGTGGCAGCAGGAACCCCAGGAGATACTGCCCCTGCTGCCATGAGCTGTCTGTGTCTGTGTGCAAGCGAAGGACTCGTGTGTCTGAAAACCCTCCTGTGAGCGAGCAGGGAGCCCCCGCCAGAGCACCACTGACTCTTGGCCAACTGGCCATCCACCAGGACCCCAGAGGCCATTTTCCAGCGCTGCTAGGCAGAATATCCTTCCCAGTCTGTCCGGACGTTCGGGGTTGCCCCATCACAGGGACAGAATCTGGCACTTGCCCTTGTTGAACTTCCTCTGGTTGAGGATTGCCCAAACCTCTGATTTGAGGTCTCTCTGCGGGGCCTCCGTCTTCCATGAGGCCCTGGAGTGTTACAATGGCCCCTTGATTGCTTGGGAATGCGCAGTGTTCTGTGTTCCATGTGTTCCATGAGGCCCCATATTGTCACAATGGCACTGAAATGAGAGAGGATCTCCATCCTTAATGGCTTCGTAAATCACAAGTTTTTCTTAGATAAAAATCCTAATCAACAAAGGGGTTTGCTTTCTTGGCATGGTAGCAGTCTTTTCTTTTCTTTTAAGACTACAATTTAGTTGTAGGAGAGAGAATGTAGATGATACATGGAAACTAATAGAGAGTGTATCATATGCCCATCTTCAAGAAATTAGCTTACAGGCCTCAGAAAACTCGTTTAATAAGAGATTGTTCTGTTAAGAAGAAAGTCAATTCTACATTGTTTAAGCAAATGGGAAGTTCTAAGACACGTCTTAGCTGGTCCTAAAGCATTTAGTGTAGGGGTTAGGGGTCGGAGAGATCAATCAGAGATGCTACGAGGCCGCCTAAGGGAGAAGACCACTCTGTGAAAATGACTGCCCCTCCCAGAAGAAATGGACGCTAGATGGCAGTCTTGCTCCACGAATAAAATCCAAGAGGCTATTTGACCCTAAAATCAGAAGAGAATTTTGGACCGCTTGTGAAGGGGAGGGTCTTTCAAGTATCACTTGAAAGTATTTATACTCCGAAATTTATACTGATTCTTTGATTCATGCATGGCAGAGTACCCCCACGAATCCCCAGCTGGCATATTAAAGAAATGTTCCATCCAATGGTTTCCGGTCATGGGGTTTAATTCTTTTGTTTTATCCCTTTGATTCCATGAAGTTCCAAAGATATCCCACGGTTTGTTTAATTCCATGAGGTCCCGCACATCCCAATGATGTCCCTTAAGTCCCTGCTTTCTGTAGTTTCCCAGGGAACATTTCCCAGGGAGCACTTTTGCTAGGGACAAAGACCGCTTGTGGTTTCGTCGGGGGCTGTGGCACCAGTGCCACGGGGAGGCAGTGCGTGGGAGAAACACCTTCCCCTGAGAAAACTCGGACGTGGCATCCCTCGCACTTGTTTTGGGATTCATGGAGATGCAGTCTCAGGAAGCGAGTTCTACTGCGTCCCTCGTCCAGCTCTTCTTGCTCCGAGGACCAGGGAACAGCCTCTCACACCTGAACTGGATGTACTGCAATCTGCACATTTGCGGCAGGTTGAGGGGCACTCAGAGGCACATTCAAAAATTTCATTCTCTTTCCCATCTCTGTCACCTCCGTAGGACATAAATGACCACCAAAGCAGGGTGTGATCTATTGCCATGTGCACTGGAAAACCCAGGTCATCTCCTCAGGGCATTCATCACAGACCTGCCATCCCCTCTTGGCACTCACAATAGAACCACAACTTCCAGCACTGGCTTCTCACCCGGCACACAGAGATTCTTTTGCCTTCCTTGGAGAGACCGGAAGAACTAGACAGGGTGTATCTGTTTGCATTGCCCAGACAAGTCTTGAGCACGCACCTGCTGTTGGTGTGGGGAGATGACCCTGAGCAAGAACAATTGCCATCAACCTCCTGGGGAGACCTTGAAGTTATGTGGGACAAAGAGTGTCTCGGTGTCACATTGCATTTACGGTTCTAAATCCTGGCAAAGCCCATGCGTGCAGCTCTGGGATGTGCTTCTCTTGGACAGAGCTCCGCGTTTCCATCTCTCAGGCGGTGGGGCATCTCAGATAGTGGCAGAGCAGGTGGCACCCCACAAGGGCTTAGGTGCATCCAGGCTCCTGGCGTGGCAGCAGGAACCCCAGGAGATACTGCCCCTGCTGCCATGAGCTGTCTGTGTCTGTGTGCAAGCGAAGGACTCGTGTGTCTGAAAACCCTCCTGTGAGCGAGCAGGGAGCCCCCGCCAGAGCACCACTGACTCTTGGCCAACTGGCCATCCACCAGGACCCCAGAGGCCATTTTCCAGCGCTGCTAGGCAGAATATCCTTCCCAGTCTGTCCGGACGTTCGGGGTTGCCCCATCACAGGGACAGAATCTGGCACTTGCCCTTGTTGAACTTCCTCTGGTTGAGGATTGCCCAAACCTCTGATTTGAGGTCTCTCTGCGGGGCCTCCGTCTTCCATGAGGCCCTGGAGTGTTACAATGGCCCCTTGATTGCTTGGGAATGCGCAGTGTTCTGTGTTCCATGTGTTCCATGAGGCCCCATATTGTCACAATGGCACTGAAATGAGAGAGGATCTCCATCCTTAATGGCTTCGTAAATCACAAGTTTTTCTTAGATAAAAATCCTAATCAACAAAGGGGTTTGCTTTCTTGGCATGGTAGCAGTCTTTTCTTTTCTTTTAAGACTACAATTAGTTGTAGGAGAGAGAATGTAGATGATACATGGAAACTAATAGAGAGTGTATCATATGCCCATCTTCAAGAAATTAGCTTACAGGCCTCAGAAAACTCGTTTAATAAGAGATTGTTCTGTTAAGAAGAAAGTCAATTCTACATTGTTTAAGCAAATGGGAAGTTCTAAGACACGTCTTAGCTGGTCCTAAAGCATTTAGTGTAGGGGTTAGGGGTCGGAGAGATCAATCAGAGATGCTACGAGGCCGCCTAAGGGAGAAGACCACTCTGTGAAAATGACTGCCCCTCCCAGAAGAAATGGACGCTAGATGGCAGTCTTGCTCCACGAATAAAATCCAAGAGGCTATTTGACCCTAAAATCAGAAGAGAATTTTGGACCGCTTGTGAAGGGGAGGGTCTTTCAAGTATCACTTGAAAGTATTTATACTCCGAAATTTATACTGATTCTTTGATTCATGCATGGCAGAGTACCCCCACGAATCCCCAGCTGGCATATTAAAGAAATGTTCCATCCAATGGTTTCCGGTCATGGGGTTTAATTCTTTTGTTTTATCCCTTTGATTCCATGAAGTTCCAAAGATATCCCACGGTTTGTTTAATTCCATGAGGTCCCGCACATCCCAATGATGTCCCTTAAGTCCCTGCTTTCTGTAGTTTCCCAGGGAACATTTCCCAGGGAGCACTTTTGCTAGGGACAAAGACCGCTTGTGGTTTCGTCGGGGGCTGTGGCACCAGTGCCACGGGGAGGCAGTGCGTGGGAGAAACACCTTCCCCTGAGAAAACTCGGACGTGGCATCCCTCGCACTTGTTTTGGGATTCATGGAGATGCAGTCTCAGGAAGCGAGTTCTACTGCGTCCCTCGTCCAGCTCTTCTTGCTCCGAGGACCAGGGAACAGCCTCTCACACCTGAACTGGATGTACTGCAATCTGCACATTTGCGGCAGGTTGAGGGGCACTCAGAGGCACATTCAAAAATTTCATTCTCTTTCCCATCTCTGTCACCTCCGTAGGACATAAATGACCACCAAAGCAGGGTGTGATCTATTGCCATGTGCACTGGAAAACCCAGGTCATCTCCTCAGGGCATTCATCACAGACCTGCCATCCCCTCTTGGCACTCACAATAGAACCACAACTTCCAGCACTGGCTTCTCACCCGGCACACAGAGATTCTTTTGCCTTCCTTGGAGAGACCGGAAGAACTAGACAGGGTGTATCTGTTTGCATTGCCCAGACAAGTCTTGAGCACGCACCTGCTGTTGGTGTGGGGAGATGACCCTGAGCAAGAACAATTGCCATCAACCTCCTGGGGAGACCTTGAAGTTATGTGGGACAAAGAGTGTCTCGGTGTCACATTGCATTTACGGTTCTAAATCCTGGCAAAGCCCATGCGTGCAGCTCTGGGATGTGCTTCTCTTGGACAGAGCTCCGCGTTTCCATCTCTCAGGCGGTGGGGCATCTCAGATAGTGGCAGAGCAGGTGGCACCCCACAAGGGCTTAGGTGCATCCAGGCTCCTGGCGTGGCAGCAGGAACCCCAGGAGATACTGCCCCTGCTGCCATGAGCTGTCTGTGTCTGTGTGCAAGCGAAGGACTCGTGTGTCTGAAAACCCTCCTGTGAGCGAGCAGGGAGCCCCCGCCAGAGCACCACTGACTCTTGGCCAACTGGCCATCCACCAGGACCCCAGAGGCCATTTTCCAGCGCTGCTAGGCAGAATATCCTTCCCAGTCTGTCCGGACGTTCGGGGTTGCCCCATCACAGGGACAGAATCTGGCACTTGCCCTTGTTGAACTTCCTCTGGTTGAGGATTGCCCAAACCTCTGATTTGAGGTCTCTCTGCGGGGCCTCCGTCTTCCATGAGGCCCTGGAGTGTTACAATGGCCCCTTGATTGCTTGGGAATGCGCAGTGTTCTGTGTTCCATGTGTTCCATGAGGCCCCATATTGTCACAATGGCACTGAAATGAGAGAGGATCTCCATCCTTAATGGCTTCGTAAATCACAAGTTTTTCTTAGATAAAAATCCTAATCAACAAAGGGGTTTGCTTTCTTGGCATGGTAGCAGTCTTTTCTTTTCTTTTAAGACTACAATTAGTTGTAGGAGAGAGAATGTAGATGATACATGGAAACTAATAGAGAGTGTATCATATGCCCATCTTCAAGAAATTAGCTTACAGGCCTCAGAAAACTCGTTTAATAAGAGATTGTTCTGTTAAGAAGAAAGTCAATTCTACATTGTTTAAGCAAATGGGAAGTTCTAAGACACGTCTTAGCTGGTCCTAAAGCATTTAGTGTAGGGGTTAGGGGTCGGAGAGATCAATCAGAGATGCTACGAGGCCGCCTAAGGGAGAAGACCACTCTGTGAAAATGACTGCCCCTCCCAGAAGAAATGGACGCTAGATGGCAGTCTTGCTCCACGAATAAAATCCAAGAGGCTATTTGACCCTAAAATCAGAAGAGAATTTTGGACCGCTTGTGAAGGGGAGGGTCTTTCAAGTATCACTTGAAAGTATTTATACTCCGAAATTTATACTGATTCTTTGATTCATGCATGGCAGAGTACCCCCACGAATCCCCAGCTGGCATATTAAAGAAATGTTCCATCCAATGGTTTCCGGTCATGGGGTTTAATTCTTTTGTTTTATCCCTTTGATTCCATGAAGTTCCAAAGATATCCCACGGTTTGTTTAATTCCATGAGGTCCCGCACATCCCAATGATGTCCCTTAAGTCCCTGCTTTCTGTAGTTTCCCAGGGAACATTTCCCAGGGAGCACTTTTGCTAGGGACAAAGACCGCTTGTGGTTTCGTCGGGGGCTGTGGCACCAGTGCCACGGGGAGGCAGTGCGTGGGAGAAACACCTTCCCCTGAGAAAACTCGGACGTGGCATCCCTCGCACTTGTTTTGGGATTCATGGAGATGCAGTCTCAGGAAGCGAGTTCTACTGCGTCCCTCGTCCAGCTCTTCTTGCTCCGAGGACCAGGGAACAGCCTCTCACACCTGAACTGGATGTACTGCAATCTGCACATTTGCGGCAGGTTGAGGGGCACTCAGAGGCACATTCAAAAATTTCATTCTCTTTCCCATCTCTGTCACCTCCGTAGGACATAAATGACCACCAAAGCAGGGTGTGATCTATTGCCATGTGCACTGGAAAACCCAGGTCATCTCCTCAGGGCATTCATCACAGACCTGCCATCCCCTCTTGGCACTCACAATAGAACCACAACTTCCAGCACTGGCTTCTCACCCGGCACACAGAGATTCTTTTGCCTTCCTTGGAGAGACCGGAAGAACTAGACAGGGTGTATCTGTTTGCATTGCCCAGACAAGTCTTGAGCACGCACCTGCTGTTGGTGTGGGGAGATGACCCTGAGCAAGAACAATTGCCATCAACCTCCTGGGGAGACCTTGAAGTTATGTGGGACAAAGAGTGTCTCGGTGTCACATTGCATTTACGGTTCTAAATCCTGGCAAAGCCCATGCGTGCAGCTCTGGGATGTGCTTCTCTTGGACAGAGCTCCGCGTTTCCATCTCTCAGGCGGTGGGGCATCTCAGATAGTGGCAGAGCAGGTGGCACCCCACAAGGGCTTAGGTGCATCCAGGCTCCTGGCGTGGCAGCAGGAACCCCAGGAGATACTGCCCCTGCTGCCATGAGCTGTCTGTGTCTGTGTGCAAGCGAAGGACTCGTGTGTCTGAAAACCCTCCTGTGAGCGAGCAGGGAGCCCCCGCCAGAGCACCACTGACTCTTGGCCAACTGGCCATCCACCAGGACCCCAGAGGCCATTTTCCAGCGCTGCTAGGCAGAATATCCTTCCCAGTCTGTCCGGACGTTCGGGGTTGCCCCATCACAGGGACAGAATCTGGCACTTGCCCTTGTTGAACTTCCTCTGGTTGAGGATTGCCCAAACCTCTGATTTGAGGTCTCTCTGCGGGGCCTCCGTCTTCCATGAGGCCCTGGAGTGTTACAATGGCCCCTTGATTGCTTGGGAATGCGCAGTGTTCTGTGTTCCATGTGTTCCATGAGGCCCCATATTGTCACAATGGCACTGAAATGAGAGAGGATCTCCATCCTTAATGGCTTCGTAAATCACAAGTTTTTCTTAGATAAAAATCCTAATCAACAAAGGGGTTTGCTTTCTTGGCATGGTAGCAGTCTTTTCTTTTCTTTTAAGACTACAATTAGTTGTAGGAGAGAGAATGTAGATGATACATGGAAACTAATAGAGAGTGTATCATATGCCCATCTTCAAGAAATTAGCTTACAGGCCTCAGAAAACTCGTTTAATAAGAGATTGTTCTGTTAAGAAGAAAGTCAATTCTACATTGTTTAAGCAAATGGGAAGTTCTAAGACACGTCTTAGCTGGTCCTAAAGCATTTAGTGTAGGGGTTAGGGGTCGGAGAGATCAATCAGAGATGCTACGAGGCCGCCTAAGGGAGAAGACCACTCTGTGAAAATGACTGCCCCTCCCAGAAGAAATGGACGCTAGATGGCAGTCTTGCTCCACGAATAAAATCCAAGAGGCTATTTGACCCTAAAATCAGAAGAGAATTTTGGACCGCTTGTGAAGGGGAGGGTCTTTCAAGTATCACTTGAAAGTATTTATACTCCGAAATTTATACTGATTCTTTGATTCATGCATGGCAGAGTACCCCCACGAATCCCCAGCTGGCATATTAAAGAAATGTTCCATCCAATGGTTTCCGGTCATGGGGTTTAATTCTTTTGTTTTATCCCTTTGATTCCATGAAGTTCCAAAGATATCCCACGGTTTGTTTAATTCCATGAGGTCCCGCACATCCCAATGATGTCCCTTAAGTCCCTGCTTTCTGTAGTTTCCCAGGGAACATTTCCCAGGGAGCACTTTTGCTAGGGACAAAGACCGCTTGTGGTTTCGTCGGGGGCTGTGGCACCAGTGCCACGGGGAGGCAGTGCGTGGGAGAAACACCTTCCCCTGAGAAAACTCGGACGTGGCATCCCTCGCACTTGTTTTGGGATTCATGGAGATGCAGTCTCAGGAAGCGAGTTCTACTGCGTCCCTCGTCCAGCTCTTCTTGCTCCGAGGACCAGGGAACAGCCTCTCACACCTGAACTGGATGTACTGCAATCTGCACATTTGCGGCAGGTTGAGGGGCACTCAGAGGCACATTCAAAAATTTCATTCTCTTTCCCATCTCTGTCACCTCCGTAGGACATAAATGACCACCAAAGCAGGGTGTGATCTATTGCCATGTGCACTGGAAAACCCAGGTCATCTCCTCAGGGCATTCATCACAGACCTGCCATCCCCTCTTGGCACTCACAATAGAACCACAACTTCCAGCACTGGCTTCTCACCCGGCACACAGAGATTCTTTTGCCTTCCTTGGAGAGACCGGAAGAACTAGACAGGGTGTATCTGTTTGCATTGCCCAGACAAGTCTTGAGCACGCACCTGCTGTTGGTGTGGGGAGATGACCCTGAGCAAGAACAATTGCCATCAACCTCCTGGGGAGACCTTGAAGTTATGTGGGACAAAGAGTGTCTCGGTGTCACATTGCATTTACGGTTCTAAATCCTGGCAAAGCCCATGCGTGCAGCTCTGGGATGTGCTTCTCTTGGACAGAGCTCCGCGTTTCCATCTCTCAGGCGGTGGGGCATCTCAGATAGTGGCAGAGCAGGTGGCACCCCACAAGGGCTTAGGTGCATCCAGGCTCCTGGCGTGGCAGCAGGAACCCCAGGAGATACTGCCCCTGCTGCCATGAGCTGTCTGTGTCTGTGTGCAAGCGAAGGACTCGTGTGTCTGAAAACCCTCCTGTGAGCGAGCAGGGAGCCCCCGCCAGAGCACCACTGACTCTTGGCCAACTGGCCATCCACCAGGACCCCAGAGGCCATTTTCCAGCGCTGCTAGGCAGAATATCCTTCCCAGTCTGTCCGGACGTTCGGGGTTGCCCCATCACAGGGACAGAATCTGGCACTTGCCCTTGTTGAACTTCCTCTGGTTGAGGATTGCCCAAACCTCTGATTTGAGGTCTCTCTGCGGGGCCTCCGTCTTCCATGAGGCCCTGGAGTGTTACAATGGCCCCTTGATTGCTTGGGAATGCGCAGTGTTCTGTGTTCCATGTGTTCCATGAGGCCCCATATTGTCACAATGGCACTGAAATGAGAGAGGATCTCCATCCTTAATGGCTTCGTAAATCACAAGTTTTTCTTAGATAAAAATCCTAATCAACAAAGGGGTTTGCTTTCTTGGCATGGTAGCAGTCTTTTCTTTTCTTTTAAGACTACAATTAGTTGTAGGAGAGAGAATGTAGATGATACATGGAAACTAATAGAGAGTGTATCATATGCCCATCTTCAAGAAATTAGCTTACAGGCCTCAGAAAACTCGTTTAATAAGAGATTGTTCTGTTAAGAAGAAAGTCAATTCTACATTGTTTAAGCAAATGGGAAGTTCTAAGACACGTCTTAGCTGGTCCTAAAGCATTTAGTGTAGGGGTTAGGGGTCGGAGAGATCAATCAGAGATGCTACGAGGCCGCCTAAGGGAGAAGACCACTCTGTGAAAATGACTGCCCCTCCCAGAAGAAATGGACGCTAGATGGCAGTCTTGCTCCACGAATAAAATCCAAGAGGCTATTTGACCCTAAAATCAGAAGAGAATTTTGGACCGCTTGTGAAGGGGAGGGTCTTTCAAGTATCACTTGAAAGTATTTATACTCCGAAATTTATACTGATTCTTTGATTCATGCATGGCAGAGTACCCCCACGAATCCCCAGCTGGCATATTAAAGAAATGTTCCATCCAATGGTTTCCGGTCATGGGGTTTAATTCTTTTGTTTTATCCCTTTGATTCCATGAAGTTCCAAAGATATCCCACGGTTTGTTTAATTCCATGAGGTCCCGCACATCCCAATGATGTCCCTTAAGTCCCTGCTTTCTGTAGTTTCCCAGGGAACATTTCCCAGGGAGCACTTTTGCTAGGGACAAAGACCGCTTGTGGTTTCGTCGGGGGCTGTGGCACCAGTGCCACGGGGAGGCAGTGCGTGGGAGAAACACCTTCCCCTGAGAAAACTCGGACGTGGCATCCCTCGCACTTGTTTTGGGATTCATGGAGATGCAGTCTCAGGAAGCGAGTTCTACTGCGTCCCTCGTCCAGCTCTTCTTGCTCCGAGGACCAGGGAACAGCCTCTCACACCTGAACTGGATGTACTGCAATCTGCACATTTGCGGCAGGTTGAGGGGCACTCAGAGGCACATTCAAAAATTTCATTCTCTTTCCCATCTCTGTCACCTCCGTAGGACATAAATGACCACCAAAGCAGGGTGTGATCTATTGCCATGTGCACTGGAAAACCCAGGTCATCTCCTCAGGGCATTCATCACAGACCTGCCATCCCCTCTTGGCACTCACAATAGAACCACAACTTCCAGCACTGGCTTCTCACCCGGCACACAGAGATTCTTTTGCCTTCCTTGGAGAGACCGGAAGAACTAGACAGGGTGTATCTGTTTGCATTGCCCAGACAAGTCTTGAGCACGCACCTGCTGTTGGTGTGGGGAGATGACCCTGAGCAAGAACAATTGCCATCAACCTCCTGGGGAGACCTTGAAGTTATGTGGGACAAAGAGTGTCTCGGTGTCACATTGCATTTACGGTTCTAAATCCTGGCAAAGCCCATGCGTGCAGCTCTGGGATGTGCTTCTCTTGGACAGAGCTCCGCGTTTCCATCTCTCAGGCGGTGGGGCATCTCAGATAGTGGCAGAGCAGGTGGCACCCCACAAGGGCTTAGGTGCATCCAGGCTCCTGGCGTGGCAGCAGGAACCCCAGGAGATACTGCCCCTGCTGCCATGAGCTGTCTGTGTCTGTGTGCAAGCGAAGGACTCGTGTGTCTGAAAACCCTCCTGTGAGCGAGCAGGGAGCCCCCGCCAGAGCACCACTGACTCTTGGCCAACTGGCCATCCACCAGGACCCCAGAGGCCATTTTCCAGCGCTGCTAGGCAGAATATCCTTCCCAGTCTGTCCGGACGTTCGGGGTTGCCCCATCACAGGGACAGAATCTGGCACTTGCCCTTGTTGAACTTCCTCTGGTTGAGGATTGCCCAAACCTCTGATTTGAGGTCTCTCTGCGGGGCCTCCGTCTTCCATGAGGCCCTGGAGTGTTACAATGGCCCCTTGATTGCTTGGGAATGCGCAGTGTTCTGTGTTCCATGTGTTCCATGAGGCCCCATATTGTCACAATGGCACTGAAATGAGAGAGGATCTCCATCCTTAATGGCTTCGTAAATCACAAGTTTTTCTTAGATAAAAATCCTAATCAACAAAGGGGTTTGCTTTCTTGGCATGGTAGCAGTCTTTTCTTTTCTTTTAAGACTACAATTAGTTGTAGGAGAGAGAATGTAGATGATACATGGAAACTAATAGAGAGTGTATCATATGCCCATCTTCAAGAAATTAGCTTACAGGCCTCAGAAAACTCGTTTAATAAGAGATTGTTCTGTTAAGAAGAAAGTCAATTCTACATTGTTTAAGCAAATGGGAAGTTCTAAGACACGTCTTAGCTGGTCCTAAAGCATTTAGTGTAGGGGTTAGGGGTCGGAGAGATCAATCAGAGATGCTACGAGGCCGCCTAAGGGAGAAGACCACTCTGTGAAAATGACTGCCCCTCCCAGAAGAAATGGACGCTAGATGGCAGTCTTGCTCCACGAATAAAATCCAAGAGGCTATTTGACCCTAAAATCAGAAGAGAATTTTGGACCGCTTGTGAAGGGGAGGGTCTTTCAAGTATCACTTGAAAGTATTTATACTCCGAAATTTATACTGATTCTTTGATTCATGCATGGCAGAGTACCCCCACGAATCCCCAGCTGGCATATTAAAGAAATGTTCCATCCAATGGTTTCCGGTCATGGGGTTTAATTCTTTTGTTTTATCCCTTTGATTCCATGAAGTTCCAAAGATATCCCACGGTTTGTTTAATTCCATGAGGTCCCGCACATCCCAATGATGTCCCTTAAGTCCCTGCTTTCTGTAGTTTCCCAGGGAACATTTCCCAGGGAGCACTTTTGCTAGGGACAAAGACCGCTTGTGGTTTCGTCGGGGGCTGTGGCACCAGTGCCACGGGGAGGCAGTGCGTGGGAGAAACACCTTCCCCTGAGAAAACTCGGACGTGGCATCCCTCGCACTTGTTTTGGGATTCATGGAGATGCAGTCTCAGGAAGCGAGTTCTACTGCGTCCCTCGTCCAGCTCTTCTTGCTCCGAGGACCAGGGAACAGCCTCTCACACCTGAACTGGATGTACTGCAATCTGCACATTTGCGGCAGGTTGAGGGGCACTCAGAGGCACATTCAAAAATTTCATTCTCTTTCCCATCTCTGTCACCTCCGTAGGACATAAATGACCACCAAAGCAGGGTGTGATCTATTGCCATGTGCACTGGAAAACCCAGGTCATCTCCTCAGGGCATTCATCACAGACCTGCCATCCCCTCTTGGCACTCACAATAGAACCACAACTTCCAGCACTGGCTTCTCACCCGGCACACAGAGATTCTTTTGCCTTCCTTGGAGAGACCGGAAGAACTAGACAGGGTGTATCTGTTTGCATTGCCCAGACAAGTCTTGAGCACGCACCTGCTGTTGGTGTGGGGAGATGACCCTGAGCAAGAACAATTGCCATCAACCTCCTGGGGAGACCTTGAAGTTATGTGGGACAAAGAGTGTCTCGGTGTCACATTGCATTTACGGTTCTAAATCCTGGCAAAGCCCATGCGTGCAGCTCTGGGATGTGCTTCTCTTGGACAGAGCTCCGCGTTTCCATCTCTCAGGTGGTGGGGCATCTCAGATAGTGGCAGAGCAGGTGGCACCCCACAAGGGCTTAGGTGCATCCAGGCTCCTGGCGTGGCAGCAGGAACCCCAGGAGATACTGCCCCTGCTGCCATGAGCTGTCTGTGTCTGTGTGCAAGCGAAGGACTCGTGTGTCTGAAAACCCTCCTGTGAGCGAGCAGGGAGCCCCCGCCAGAGCACCACTGACTCTTGGCCAACTGGCCATCCACCAGGACCCCAGAGGCCATTTTCCAGCGCTGCTAGGCAGAATATCCTTCCCAGTCTGTCCGGACGTTCGGGGTTGCCCCATCACAGGGACAGAATCTGGCACTTGCCCTTGTTGAACTTCCTCTGGTTGAGGATTGCCCAAACCTCTGATTTGAGGTCTCTCTGCGGGGCCTCCGTCTTCCATGAGGCCCTGGAGTGTTACAATGGCCCCTTGATTGCTTGGGAATGCGCAGTGTTCTGTGTTCCATGTGTTCCATGAGGCCCCATATTGTCACAATGGCACTGAAATGAGAGAGGATCTCCATCCTTAATGGCTTCGTAAATCACAAGTTTTTCTTAGATAAAAATCCTAATCAACAAAGGGGTTTGCTTTCTTGGCATGGTAGCAGTCTTTTCTTTTCTTTTAAGACTACAATTAGTTGTAGGAGAGAGAATGTAGATGATACATGGAAACTAATAGAGAGTGTATCATATGCCCATCTTCAAGAAATTAGCTTACAGGCCTCAGAAAACTCGTTTAATAAGAGATTGTTCTGTTAAGAAGAAAGTCAATTCTACATTGTTTAAGCAAATGGGAAGTTCTAAGACACGTCTTAGCTGGTCCTAAAGCATTTAGTGTAGGGGTTAGGGGTCGGAGAGATCAATCAGAGATGCTACGAGGCCGCCTAAGGGAGAAGACCACTCTGTGAAAATGACTGCCCCTCCCAGAAGAAATGGACGCTAGATGGCAGTCTTGCTCCACGAATAAAATCCAAGAGGCTATTTGACCCTAAAATCAGAAGAGAATTTTGGACCGCTTGTGAAGGGGAGGGTCTTTCAAGTATCACTTGAAAGTATTTATACTCCGAAATTTATACTGATTCTTTGATTCATGCATGGCAGAGTACCCCCACGAATCCCCAGCTGGCATATTAAAGAAATGTTCCATCCAATGGTTTCCGGTCATGGGGTTTAATTCTTTTGTTTTATCCCTTTGATTCCATGAAGTTCCAAAGATATCCCACGGTTTGTTTAATTCCATGAGGTCCCGCACATCCCAATGATGTCCCTTAAGTCCCTGCTTTCTGTAGTTTCCCAGGGAACATTTCCCAGGGAGCACTTTTGCTAGGGACAAAGACCGCTTGTGGTTTCGTCGGGGGCTGTGGCACCAGTGCCACGGGGAGGCAGTGCGTGGGAGAAACACCTTCCCCTGAGAAAACTCGGACGTGGCATCCCTCGCACTTGTTTTGGGATTCATGGAGATGCAGTCTCAGGAAGCGAGTTCTACTGCGTCCCTCGTCCAGCTCTTCTTGCTCCGAGGACCAGGGAACAGCCTCTCACACCTGAACTGGATGTACTGCAATCTGCACATTTGCGGCAGGTTGAGGGGCACTCAGAGGCACATTCAAAAATTTCATTCTCTTTCCCATCTCTGTCACCTCCGTAGGACATAAATGACCACCAAAGCAGGGTGTGATCTATTGCCATGTGCACTGGAAAACCCAGGTCATCTCCTCAGGGCATTCATCACAGACCTGCCATCCCCTCTTGGCACTCACAATAGAACCACAACTTCCAGCACTGGCTTCTCACCCGGCACACAGAGATTCTTTTGCCTTCCTTGGAGAGACCGGAAGAACTAGACAGGGTGTATCTGTTTGCATTGCCCAGACAAGTCTTGAGCACGCACCTGCTGTTGGTGTGGGGAGATGACCCTGAGCAAGAACAATTGCCATCAACCTCCTGGGGAGACCTTGAAGTTATGTGGGACAAAGAGTGTCTCGGTGTCACATTGCATTTACGGTTCTAAATCCTGGCAAAGCCCATGCGTGCAGCTCTGGGATGTGCTTCTCTTGGACAGAGCTCCGCGTTTCCATCTCTCAGGCGGTGGGGCATCTCAGATAGTGGCAGAGCAGGTGGCACCCCACAAGGGCTTAGGTGCATCCAGGCTCCTGGCGTGGCAGCAGGAACCCCAGGAGATACTGCCCCTGCTGCCATGAGCTGTCTGTGTCTGTGTGCAAGCGAAGGACTCGTGTGTCTGAAAACCCTCCTGTGAGCGAGCAGGGAGCCCCCGCCAGAGCACCACTGACTCTTGGCCAACTGGCCATCCACCAGGACCCCAGAGGCCATTTTCCAGCGCTGCTAGGCAGAATATCCTTCCCAGTCTGTCCGGACGTTCGGGGTTGCCCCATCACAGGGACAGAATCTGGCACTTGCCCTTGTTGAACTTCCTCTGGTTGAGGATTGCCCAAACCTCTGATTTGAGGTCTCTCTGCGGGGCCTCCGTCTTCCATGAGGCCCTGGAGTGTTACAATGGCCCCTTGATTGCTTGGGAATGCGCAGTGTTCTGTGTTCCATGTGTTCCATGAGGCCCCATATTGTCACAATGGCACTGAAATGAGAGAGGATCTCCATCCTTAATGGCTTCGTAAATCACAAGTTTTTCTTAGATAAAAATCCTAATCAACAAAGGGGTTTGCTTTCTTGGCATGGTAGCAGTCTTTTCTTTTCTTTTAAGACTACAATTAGTTGTAGGAGAGAGAATGTAGATGATACATGGAAACTAATAGAGAGTGTATCATATGCCCATCTTCAAGAAATTAGCTTACAGGCCTCAGAAAACTCGTTTAATAAGAGATTGTTCTGTTAAGAAGAAAGTCAATTCTACATTGTTTAAGCAAATGGGAAGTTCTAAGACACGTCTTAGCTGGTCCTAAAGCATTTAGTGTAGGGGTTAGGGGTCGGAGAGATCAATCAGAGATGCTACGAGGCCGCCTAAGGGAGAAGACCACTCTGTGAAAATGACTGCCCCTCCCAGAAGAAATGGACGCTAGATGGCAGTCTTGCTCCACGAATAAAATCCAAGAGGCTATTTGACCCTAAAATCAGAAGAGAATTTTGGACCGCTTGTGAAGGGGAGGGTCTTTCAAGTATCACTTGAAAGTATTTATACTCCGAAATTTATACTGATTCTTTGATTCATGCATGGCAGAGTACCCCCACGAATCCCCAGCTGGCATATTAAAGAAATGTTCCATCCAATGGTTTCCGGTCATGGGGTTTAATTCTTTTGTTTTATCCCTTTGATTCCATGAAGTTCCAAAGATATCCCACGGTTTGTTTAATTCCATGAGGTCCCGCACATCCCAATGATGTCCCTTAAGTCCCTGCTTTCTGTAGTTTCCCAGGGAACATTTCCCAGGGAGCACTTTTGCTAGGGACAAAGACCGCTTGTGGTTTCGTCGGGGGCTGTGGCACCAGTGCCACGGGGAGGCAGTGCGTGGGAGAAACACCTTCCCCTGAGAAAACTCGGACGTGGCATCCCTCGCACTTGTTTTGGGATTCATGGAGATGCAGTCTCAGGAAGCGAGTTCTACTGCGTCCCTCGTCCAGCTCTTCTTGCTCCGAGGACCAGGGAACAGCCTCTCACACCTGAACTGGATGTACTGCAATCTGCACATTTGCGGCAGGTTGAGGGGCACTCAGAGGCACATTCAAAAATTTCATTCTCTTTCCCATCTCTGTCACCTCCGTAGGACATAAATGACCACCAAAGCAGGGTGTGATCTATTGCCATGTGCACTGGAAAACCCAGGTCATCTCCTCAGGGCATTCATCACAGACCTGCCATCCCCTCTTGGCACTCACAATAGAACCACAACTTCCAGCACTGGCTTCTCACCCGGCACACAGAGATTCTTTTGCCTTCCTTGGAGAGACCGGAAGAACTAGACAGGGTGTATCTGTTTGCATTGCCCAGACAAGTCTTGAGCACGCACCTGCTGTTGGTGTGGGGAGATGACCCTGAGCAAGAACAATTGCCATCAACCTCCTGGGGAGACCTTGAAGTTATGTGGGACAAAGAGTGTCTCGGTGTCACATTGCATTTACGGTTCTAAATCCTGGCAAAGCCCATGCGTGCAGCTCTGGGATGTGCTTCTCTTGGACAGAGCTCCGCGTTTCCATCTCTCAGGCGGTGGGGCATCTCAGATAGTGGCAGAGCAGGTGGCACCCCACAAGGGCTTAGGTGCATCCAGGCTCCTGGCGTGGCAGCAGGAACCCCAGGAGATACTGCCCCTGCTGCCATGAGCTGTCTGTGTCTGTGTGCAAGCGAAGGACTCGTGTGTCTGAAAACCCTCCTGTGAGCGAGCAGGGAGCCCCCGCCAGAGCACCACTGACTCTTGGCCAACTGGCCATCCACCAGGACCCCAGAGGCCATTTTCCAGCGCTGCTAGGCAGAATATCCTTCCCAGTCTGTCCGGACGTTCGGGGTTGCCCCATCACAGGGACAGAATCTGGCACTTGCCCTTGTTGAACTTCCTCTGGTTGAGGATTGCCCAAACCTCTGATTTGAGGTCTCTCTGCGGGGCCTCCGTCTTCCATGAGGCCCTGGAGTGTTACAATGGCCCCTTGATTGCTTGGGAATGCGCAGTGTTCTGTGTTCCATGTGTTCCATGAGGCCCCATATTGTCACAATGGCACTGAAATGAGAGAGGATCTCCATCCTTAATGGCTTCGTAAATCACAAGTTTTTCTTAGATAAAAATCCTAATCAACAAAGGGGTTTGCTTTCTTGGCATGGTAGCAGTCTTTTCTTTTCTTTTAAGACTACAATTAGTTGTAGGAGAGAGAATGTAGATGATACATGGAAACTAATAGAGAGTGTATCATATGCCCATCTTCAAGAAATTAGCTTACAGGCCTCAGAAAACTCGTTTAATAAGAGATTGTTCTGTTAAGAAGAAAGTCAATTCTACATTGTTTAAGCAAATGGGAAGTTCTAAGACACGTCTTAGCTGGTCCTAAAGCATTTAGTGTAGGGGTTAGGGGTCGGAGAGATCAATCAGAGATGCTACGAGGCCGCCTAAGGGAGAAGACCACTCTGTGAAAATGACTGCCCCTCCCAGAAGAAATGGACGCTAGATGGCAGTCTTGCTCCACGAATAAAATCCAAGAGGCTATTTGACCCTAAAATCAGAAGAGAATTTTGGACCGCTTGTGAAGGGGAGGGTCTTTCAAGTATCACTTGAAAGTATTTATACTCCGAAATTTATACTGATTCTTTGATTCATGCATGGCAGAGTACCCCCACGAATCCCCAGCTGGCATATTAAAGAAATGTTCCATCCAATGGTTTCCGGTCATGGGGTTTAATTCTTTTGTTTTATCCCTTTGATTCCATGAAGTTCCAAAGATATCCCACGGTTTGTTTAATTCCATGAGGTCCCGCACATCCCAATGATGTCCCTTAAGTCCCTGCTTTCTGTAGTTTCCCAGGGAACATTTCCCAGGGAGCACTTTTGCTAGGGACAAAGACCGCTTGTGGTTTCGTCGGGGGCTGTGGCACCAGTGCCACGGGGAGGCAGTGCGTGGGAGAAACACCTTCCCCTGAGAAAACTCGGACGTGGCATCCCTCGCACTTGTTTTGGGATTCATGGAGATGCAGTCTCAGGAAGCGAGTTCTACTGCGTCCCTCGTCCAGCTCTTCTTGCTCCGAGGACCAGGGAACAGCCTCTCACACCTGAACTGGATGTACTGCAATCTGCACATTTGCGGCAGGTTGAGGGGCACTCAGAGGCACATTCAAAAATTTCATTCTCTTTCCCATCTCTGTCACCTCCGTAGGACATAAATGACCACCAAAGCAGGGTGTGATCTATTGCCATGTGCACTGGAAAACCCAGGTCATCTCCTCAGGGCATTCATCACAGACCTGCCATCCCCTCTTGGCACTCACAATAGAACCACAACTTCCAGCACTGGCTTCTCACCCGGCACACAGAGATTCTTTTGCCTTCCTTGGAGAGACCGGAAGAACTAGACAGGGTGTATCTGTTTGCATTGCCCAGACAAGTCTTGAGCACGCACCTGCTGTTGGTGTGGGGAGATGACCCTGAGCAAGAACAATTGCCATCAACCTCCTGGGGAGACCTTGAAGTTATGTGGGACAAAGAGTGTCTCGGTGTCACATTGCATTTACGGTTCTAAATCCTGGCAAAGCCCATGCGTGCAGCTCTGGGATGTGCTTCTCTTGGACAGAGCTCCGCGTTTCCATCTCTCAGGCGGTGGGGCATCTCAGATAGTGGCAGAGCAGGTGGCACCCCACAAGGGCTTAGGTGCATCCAGGCTCCTGGCGTGGCAGCAGGAACCCCAGGAGATACTGCCCCTGCTGCCATGAGCTGTCTGTGTCTGTGTGCAAGCGAAGGACTCGTGTGTCTGAAAACCCTCCTGTGAGCGAGCAGGGAGCCCCCGCCAGAGCACCACTGACTCTTGGCCAACTGGCCATCCACCAGGACCCCAGAGGCCATTTTCCAGCGCTGCTAGGCAGAATATCCTTCCCAGTCTGTCCGGACGTTCGGGGTTGCCCCATCACAGGGACAGAATCTGGCACTTGCCCTTGTTGAACTTCCTCTGGTTGAGGATTGCCCAAACCTCTGATTTGAGGTCTCTCTGCGGGGCCTCCGTCTTCCATGAGGCCCTGGAGTGTTACAATGGCCCCTTGATTGCTTGGGAATGCGCAGTGTTCTGTGTTCCATGTGTTCCATGAGGCCCCATATTGTCACAATGGCACTGAAATGAGAGAGGATCTCCATCCTTAATGGCTTCGTAAATCACAAGTTTTTCTTAGATAAAAATCCTAATCAACAAAGGGGTTTGCTTTCTTGGCATGGTAGCAGTCTTTTCTTTTCTTTTAAGACTACAATTAGTTGTAGGAGAGAGAATGTAGATGATACATGGAAACTAATAGAGAGTGTATCATATGCCCATCTTCAAGAAATTAGCTTACAGGCCTCAGAAAACTCGTTTAATAAGAGATTGTTCTGTTAAGAAGAAAGTCAATTCTACATTGTTTAAGCAAATGGGAAGTTCTAAGACACGTCTTAGCTGGTCCTAAAGCATTTAGTGTAGGGGTTAGGGGTCGGAGAGATCAATCAGAGATGCTACGAGGCCGCCTAAGGGAGAAGACCACTCTGTGAAAATGACTGCCCCTCCCAGAAGAAATGGACGCTAGATGGCAGTCTTGCTCCACGAATAAAATCCAAGAGGCTATTTGACCCTAAAATCAGAAGAGAATTTTGGACCGCTTGTGAAGGGGAGGGTCTTTCAAGTATCACTTGAAAGTATTTATACTCCGAAATTTATACTGATTCTTTGATTCATGCATGGCAGAGTACCCCCACGAATCCCCAGCTGGCATATTAAAGAAATGTTCCATCCAATGGTTTCCGGTCATGGGGTTTAATTCTTTTGTTTTATCCCTTTGATTCCATGAAGTTCCAAAGATATCCCACGGTTTGTTTAATTCCATGAGGTCCCGCACATCCCAATGATGTCCCTTAAGTCCCTGCTTTCTGTAGTTTCCCAGGGAACATTTCCCAGGGAGCACTTTTGCTAGGGACAAAGACCGCTTGTGGTTTCGTCGGGGGCTGTGGCACCAGTGCCACGGGGAGGCAGTGCGTGGGAGAAACACCTTCCCCTGAGAAAACTCGGACGTGGCATCCCTCGCACTTGTTTTGGGATTCATGGAGATGCAGTCTCAGGAAGCGAGTTCTACTGCGTCCCTCGTCCAGCTCTTCTTGCTCCGAGGACCAGGGAACAGCCTCTCACACCTGAACTGGATGTACTGCAATCTGCACATTTGCGGCAGGTTGAGGGGCACTCAGAGGCACATTCAAAAATTTCATTCTCTTTCCCATCTCTGTCACCTCCGTAGGACATAAATGACCACCAAAGCAGGGTGTGATCTATTGCCATGTGCACTGGAAAACCCAGGTCATCTCCTCAGGGCATTCATCACAGACCTGCCATCCCCTCTTGGCACTCACAATAGAACCACAACTTCCAGCACTGGCTTCTCACCCGGCACACAGAGATTCTTTTGCCTTCCTTGGAGAGACCGGAAGAACTAGACAGGGTGTATCTGTTTGCATTGCCCAGACAAGTCTTGAGCACGCACCTGCTGTTGGTGTGGGGAGATGACCCTGAGCAAGAACAATTGCCATCAACCTCCTGGGGAGACCTTGAAGTTATGTGGGACAAAGAGTGTCTCGGTGTCACATTGCATTTACGGTTCTAAATCCTGGCAAAGCCCATGCGTGCAGCTCTGGGATGTGCTTCTCTTGGACAGAGCTCCGCGTTTCCATCTCTCAGGCGGTGGGGCATCTCAGATAGTGGCAGAGCAGGTGGCACCCCACAAGGGCTTAGGTGCATCCAGGCTCCTGGCGTGGCAGCAGGAACCCCAGGAGATACTGCCCCTGCTGCCATGAGCTGTCTGTGTCTGTGTGCAAGCGAAGGACTCGTGTGTCTGAAAACCCTCCTGTGAGCGAGCAGGGAGCCCCCGCCAGAGCACCACTGACTCTTGGCCAACTGGCCATCCACCAGGACCCCAGAGGCCATTTTCCAGCGCTGCTAGGCAGAATATCCTTCCCAGTCTGTCCGGACGTTCGGGGTTGCCCCATCACAGGGACAGAATCTGGCACTTGCCCTTGTTGAACTTCCTCTGGTTGAGGATTGCCCAAACCTCTGATTTGAGGTCTCTCTGCGGGGCCTCCGTCTTCCATGAGGCCCTGGAGTGTTACAATGGCCCCTTGATTGCTTGGGAATGCGCAGTGTTCTGTGTTCCATGTGTTCCATGAGGCCCCATATTGTCACAATGGCACTGAAATGAGAGAGGATCTCCATCCTTAATGGCTTCGTAAATCACAAGTTTTTCTTAGATAAAAATCCTAATCAACAAAGGGGTTTGCTTTCTTGGCATGGTAGCAGTCTTTTCTTTTCTTTTAAGACTACAATTAGTTGTAGGAGAGAGAATGTAGATGATACATGGAAACTAATAGAGAGTGTATCATATGCCCATCTTCAAGAAATTAGCTTACAGGCCTCAGAAAACTCGTTTAATAAGAGATTGTTCTGTTAAGAAGAAAGTCAATTCTACATTGTTTAAGCAAATGGGAAGTTCTAAGACACGTCTTAGCTGGTCCTAAAGCATTTAGTGTAGGGGTTAGGGGTCGGAGAGATCAATCAGAGATGCTACGAGGCCGCCTAAGGGAGAAGACCACTCTGTGAAAATGACTGCCCCTCCCAGAAGAAATGGACGCTAGATGGCAGTCTTGCTCCACGAATAAAATCCAAGAGGCTATTTGACCCTAAAATCAGAAGAGAATTTTGGACCGCTTGTGAAGGGGAGGGTCTTTCAAGTATCACTTGAAAGTATTTATACTCCGAAATTTATACTGATTCTTTGATTCATGCATGGCAGAGTACCCCCACGAATCCCCAGCTGGCATATTAAAGAAATGTTCCATCCAATGGTTTCCGGTCATGGGGTTTAATTCTTTTGTTTTATCCCTTTGATTCCATGAAGTTCCAAAGATATCCCACGGTTTGTTTAATTCCATGAGGTCCCGCACATCCCAATGATGTCCCTTAAGTCCCTGCTTTCTGTAGTTTCCCAGGGAACATTTCCCAGGGAGCACTTTTGCTAGGGACAAAGACCGCTTGTGGTTTCGTCGGGGGCTGTGGCACCAGTGCCACGGGGAGGCAGTGCGTGGGAGAAACACCTTCCCCTGAGAAAACTCGGACGTGGCATCCCTCGCACTTGTTTTGGGATTCATGGAGATGCAGTCTCAGGAAGCGAGTTCTACTGCGTCCCTCGTCCAGCTCTTCTTGCTCCGAGGACCAGGGAACAGCCTCTCACACCTGAACTGGATGTACTGCAATCTGCACATTTGCGGCAGGTTGAGGGGCACTCAGAGGCACATTCAAAAATTTCATTCTCTTTCCCATCTCTGTCACCTCCGTAGGACATAAATGACCACCAAAGCAGGGTGTGATCTATTGCCATGTGCACTGGAAAACCCAGGTCATCTCCTCAGGGCATTCATCACAGACCTGCCATCCCCTCTTGGCACTCACAATAGAACCACAACTTCCAGCACTGGCTTCTCACCCGGCACACAGAGATTCTTTTGCCTTCCTTGGAGAGACCGGAAGAACTAGACAGGGTGTATCTGTTTGCATTGCCCAGACAAGTCTTGAGCACGCACCTGCTGTTGGTGTGGGGAGATGACCCTGAGCAAGAACAATTGCCATCAACCTCCTGGGGAGACCTTGAAGTTATGTGGGACAAAGAGTGTCTCGGTGTCACATTGCATTTACGGTTCTAAATCCTGGCAAAGCCCATGCGTGCAGCTCTGGGATGTGCTTCTCTTGGACAGAGCTCCGCGTTTCCATCTCTCAGGCGGTGGGGCATCTCAGATAGTGGCAGAGCAGGTGGCACCCCACAAGGGCTTAGGTGCATCCAGGCTCCTGGCGTGGCAGCAGGAACCCCAGGAGATACTGCCCCTGCTGCCATGAGCTGTCTGTGTCTGTGTGCAAGCGAAGGACTCGTGTGTCTGAAAACCCTCCTGTGAGCGAGCAGGGAGCCCCCGCCAGAGCACCACTGACTCTTGGCCAACTGGCCATCCACCAGGACCCCAGAGGCCATTTTCCAGCGCTGCTAGGCAGAATATCCTTCCCAGTCTGTCCGGACGTTCGGGGTTGCCCCATCACAGGGACAGAATCTGGCACTTGCCCTTGTTGAACTTCCTCTGGTTGAGGATTGCCCAAACCTCTGATTTGAGGTCTCTCTGCGGGGCCTCCGTCTTCCATGAGGCCCTGGAGTGTTACAATGGCCCCTTGATTGCTTGGGAATGCGCAGTGTTCTGTGTTCCATGTGTTCCATGAGGCCCCATATTGTCACAATGGCACTGAAATGAGAGAGGATCTCCATCCTTAATGGCTTCGTAAATCACAAGTTTTTCTTAGATAAAAATCCTAATCAACAAAGGGGTTTGCTTTCTTGGCATGGTAGCAGTCTTTTCTTTTCTTTTAAGACTACAATTTAGTTGTAGGAGAGAGAATGTAGATGATACATGGAAACTAATAGAGAGTGTATCATATGCCCATCTTCAAGAAATTAGCTTACAGGCCTCAGAAAACTCGTTTAATAAGAGATTGTTCTGTTAAGAAGAAAGTCAATTCTACATTGTTTAAGCAAATGGGAAGTTCTAAGACACGTCTTAGCTGGTCCTAAAGCATTTAGTGTAGGGGTTAGGGGTCGGAGAGATCAATCAGAGATGCTACGAGGCCGCCTAAGGGAGAAGACCACTCTGTGAAAATGACTGCCCCTCCCAGAAGAAATGGACGCTAGATGGCAGTCTTGCTCCACGAATAAAATCCAAGAGGCTATTTGACCCTAAAATCAGAAGAGAATTTTGGACCGCTTGTGAAGGGGAGGGTCTTTCAAGTATCACTTGAAAGTATTTATACTCCGAAATTTATACTGATTCTTTGATTCATGCATGGCAGAGTACCCCCACGAATCCCCAGCTGGCATATTAAAGAAATGTTCCATCCAATGGTTTCCGGTCATGGGGTTTAATTCTTTTGTTTTATCCCTTTGATTCCATGAAGTTCCAAAGATATCCCACGGTTTGTTTAATTCCATGAGGTCCCGCACATCCCAATGATGTCCCTTAAGTCCCTGCTTTCTGTAGTTTCCCAGGGAACATTTCCCAGGGAGCACTTTTGCTAGGGACAAAGACCGCTTGTGGTTTCGTCGGGGGCTGTGGCACCAGTGCCACGGGGAGGCAGTGCGTGGGAGAAACACCTTCCCCTGAGAAAACTCGGACGTGGCATCCCTCGCACTTGTTTTGGGATTCATGGAGATGCAGTCTCAGGAAGCGAGTTCTACTGCGTCCCTCGTCCAGCTCTTCTTGCTCCGAGGACCAGGGAACAGCCTCTCACACCTGAACTGGATGTACTGCAATCTGCACATTTGCGGCAGGTTGAGGGGCACTCAGAGGCACATTCAAAAATTTCATTCTCTTTCCCATCTCTGTCACCTCCGTAGGACATAAATGACCACCAAAGCAGGGTGTGATCTATTGCCATGTGCACTGGAAAACCCAGGTCATCTCCTCAGGGCATTCATCACAGACCTGCCATCCCCTCTTGGCACTCACAATAGAACCACAACTTCCAGCACTGGCTTCTCACCCGGCACACAGAGATTCTTTTGCCTTCCTTGGAGAGACCGGAAGAACTAGACAGGGTGTATCTGTTTGCATTGCCCAGACAAGTCTTGAGCACGCACCTGCTGTTGGTGTGGGGAGATGACCCTGAGCAAGAACAATTGCCATCAACCTCCTGGGGAGACCTTGAAGTTATGTGGGACAAAGAGTGTCTCGGTGTCACATTGCATTTACGGTTCTAAATCCTGGCAAAGCCCATGCGTGCAGCTCTGGGATGTGCTTCTCTTGGACAGAGCTCCGCGTTTCCATCTCTCAGGCGGTGGGGCATCTCAGATAGTGGCAGAGCAGGTGGCACCCCACAAGGGCTTAGGTGCATCCAGGCTCCTGGCGTGGCAACAGGAACCCCAGGAGATACTGCCCCTGCTGCCATGAGCTGTCTGTGTCTGTGTGCAAGCGAAGGACTCGTGTGTCTGAAAACCCTCCTGTGAGCGAGCAGGGAGCCCCCGCCAGAGCACCACTGACTCTTGGCCAACTGGCCATCCACCAGGACCCCAGAGGCCATTTTCCAGCGCTGCTAGGCAGAATATCCTTCCCAGTCTGTCCGGACGTTCGGGGTTGCCCCATCACAGGGACAGAATCTGGCACTTGCCCTTGTTGAACTTCCTCTGGTTGAGGATTGCCCAAACCTCTGATTTGAGGTCTCTCTGCGGGGCCTCCGTCTTCCATGAGGCCCTGGAGTGTTACAATGGCCCCTTGATTGCTTGGGAATGCGCAGTGTTCTGTGTTCCATGTGTTCCATGAGGCCCCATATTGTCACAATGGCACTGAAATGAGAGAGGATCTCCATCCTTAATGGCTTCGTAAATCACAAGTTTTTCTTAGATAAAAATCCTAATCAACAAAGGGGTTTGCTTTCTTGGCATGGTAGCAGTCTTTTCTTTTCTTTTAAGACTACAATTTAGTTGTAGGAGAGAGAATGTAGATGATACATGGAAACTAATAGAGAGTGTATCATATGCCCATCTTCAAGAAATTAGCTTACAGGCCTCAGAAAACTCGTTTAATAAGAGATTGTTCTGTTAAGAAGAAAGTCAATTCTACATTGTTTAAGCAAATGGGAAGTTCTAAGACACGTCTTAGCTGGTCCTAAAGCATTTAGTGTAGGGGTTAGGGGTCGGAGAGATCAATCAGAGATGCTACGAGGCCGCCTAAGGGAGAAGACCACTCTGTGAAAATGACTGCCCCTCCCAGAAGAAATGGACGCTAGATGGCAGTCTTGCTCCACGAATAAAATCCAAGAGGCTATTTGACCCTAAAATCAGAAGAGAATTTTGGACCGCTTGTGAAGGGGAGGGTCTTTCAAGTATCACTTGAAAGTATTTATACTCCGAAATTTATACTGATTCTTTGATTCATGCATGGCAGAGTACCCCCACGAATCCCCAGCTGGCATATTAAAGAAATGTTCCATCCAATGGTTTCCGGTCATGGGGTTTAATTCTTTTGTTTTATCCCTTTGATTCCATGAAGTTCCAAAGATATCCCACGGTTTGTTTAATTCCATGAGGTCCCGCACATCCCAATGATGTCCCTTAAGTCCCTGCTTTCTGTAGTTTCCCAGGGAACATTTCCCAGGGAGCACTTTTGCTAGGGACAAAGACCGCTTGTGGTTTCGTCGGGGGCTGTGGCACCAGTGCCACGGGGAGGCAGTGCGTGGGAGAAACACCTTCCCCTGAGAAAACTCGGACGTGGCATCCCTCGCACTTGTTTTGGGATTCATGGAGATGCAGTCTCAGGAAGCGAGTTCTACTGCGTCCCTCGTCCAGCTCTTCTTGCTCCGAGGACCAGGGAACAGCCTCTCACACCTGAACTGGATGTACTGCAATCTGCACATTTGCGGCAGGTTGAGGGGCACTCAGAGGCACATTCAAAAATTTCATTCTCTTTCCCATCTCTGTCACCTCCGTAGGACATAAATGACCACCAAAGCAGGGTGTGATCTATTGCCATGTGCACTGGAAAACCCAGGTCATCTCCTCAGGGCATTCATCACAGACCTGCCATCCCCTCTTGGCACTCACAATAGAACCACAACTTCCAGCACTGGCTTCTCACCCGGCACACAGAGATTCTTTTGCCTTCCTTGGAGAGACCGGAAGAACTAGACAGGGTGTATCTGTTTGCATTGCCCAGACAAGTCTTGAGCACGCACCTGCTGTTGGTGTGGGGAGATGACCCTGAGCAAGAACAATTGCCATCAACCTCCTGGGGAGACCTTGAAGTTATGTGGGACAAAGAGTGTCTCGGTGTCACATTGCATTTACGGTTCTAAATCCTGGCAAAGCCCATGCGTGCAGCTCTGGGATGTGCTTCTCTTGGACAGAGCTCCGCGTTTCCATCTCTCAGGCGGTGGGGCATCTCAGATAGTGGCAGAGCAGGTGGCACCCCACAAGGGCTTAGGTGCATCCAGGCTCCTGGCGTGGCAGCAGGAACCCCAGGAGATACTGCCCCTGCTGCCATGAGCTGTCTGTGTCTGTGTGCAAGCGAAGGACTCGTGTGTCTGAAAACCCTCCTGTGAGCGAGCAGGGAGCCCCCGCCAGAGCACCACTGACTCTTGGCCAACTGGCCATCCACCAGGACCCCAGAGGCCATTTTCCAGCGCTGCTAGGCAGAATATCCTTCCCAGTCTGTCCGGACGTTCGGGGTTGCCCCATCACAGGGACAGAATCTGGCACTTGCCCTTGTTGAACTTCCTCTGGTTGAGGATTGCCCAAACCTCTGATTTGAGGTCTCTCTGCGGGGCCTCCGTCTTCCATGAGGCCCTGGAGTGTTACAATGGCCCCTTGATTGCTTGGGAATGCGCAGTGTTCTGTGTTCCATGTGTTCCATGAGGCCCCATATTGTCACAATGGCACTGAAATGAGAGAGGATCTCCATCCTTAATGGCTTCGTAAATCACAAGTTTTTCTTAGATAAAAATCCTAATCAACAAAGGGGTTTGCTTTCTTGGCATGGTAGCAGTCTTTTCTTTTCTTTTAAGACTACAATTAGTTGTAGGAGAGAGAATGTAGATGATACATGGAAACTAATAGAGAGTGTATCATATGCCCATCTTCAAGAAATTAGCTTACAGGCCTCAGAAAACTCGTTTAATAAGAGATTGTTCTGTTAAGAAGAAAGTCAATTCTACATTGTTTAAGCAAATGGGAAGTTCTAAGACACGTCTTAGCTGGTCCTAAAGCATTTAGTGTAGGGGTTAGGGGTCGGAGAGATCAATCAGAGATGCTACGAGGCCGCCTAAGGGAGAAGACCACTCTGTGAAAATGACTGCCCCTCCCAGAAGAAATGGACGCTAGATGGCAGTCTTGCTCCACGAATAAAATCCAAGAGGCTATTTGACCCTAAAATCAGAAGAGAATTTTGGACCGCTTGTGAAGGGGAGGGTCTTTCAAGTATCACTTGAAAGTATTTATACTCCGAAATTTATACTGATTCTTTGATTCATGCATGGCAGAGTACCCCCACGAATCCCCAGCTGGCATATTAAAGAAATGTTCCATCCAATGGTTTCCGGTCATGGGGTTTAATTCTTTTGTTTTATCCCTTTGATTCCATGAAGTTCCAAAGATATCCCACGGTTTGTTTAATTCCATGAGGTCCCGCACATCCCAATGATGTCCCTTAAGTCCCTGCTTTCTGTAGTTTCCCAGGGAACATTTCCCAGGGAGCACTTTTGCTAGGGACAAAGACCGCTTGTGGTTTCGTCGGGGGCTGTGGCACCAGTGCCACGGGGAGGCAGTGCGTGGGAGAAACACCTTCCCCTGAGAAAACTCGGACGTGGCATCCCTCGCACTTGTTTTGGGATTCATGGAGATGCAGTCTCAGGAAGCGAGTTCTACTGCGTCCCTCGTCCAGCTCTTCTTGCTCCGAGGACCAGGGAACAGCCTCTCACACCTGAACTGGATGTACTGCAATCTGCACATTTGCGGCAGGTTGAGGGGCACTCAGAGGCACATTCAAAAATTTCATTCTCTTTCCCATCTCTGTCACCTCCGTAGGACATAAATGACCACCAAAGCAGGGTGTGATCTATTGCCATGTGCACTGGAAAACCCAGGTCATCTCCTCAGGGCATTCATCACAGACCTGCCATCCCCTCTTGGCACTCACAATAGAACCACAACTTCCAGCACTGGCTTCTCACCCGGCACACAGAGATTCTTTTGCCTTCCTTGGAGAGACCGGAAGAACTAGACAGGGTGTATCTGTTTGCATTGCCCAGACAAGTCTTGAGCACGCACCTGCTGTTGGTGTGGGGAGATGACCCTGAGCAAGAACAATTGCCATCAACCTCCTGGGGAGACCTTGAAGTTATGTGGGACAAAGAGTGTCTCGGTGTCACATTGCATTTACGGTTCTAAATCCTGGCAAAGCCCATGCGTGCAGCTCTGGGATGTGCTTCTCTTGGACAGAGCTCCGCGTTTCCATCTCTCAGGCGGTGGGGCATCTCAGATAGTGGCAGAGCAGGTGGCACCCCACAAGGGCTTAGGTGCATCCAGGCTCCTGGCGTGGCAGCAGGAACCCCAGGAGATACTGCCCCTGCTGCCATGAGCTGTCTGTGTCTGTGTGCAAGCGAAGGACTCGTGTGTCTGAAAACCCTCCTGTGAGCGAGCAGGGAGCCCCCGCCAGAGCACCACTGACTCTTGGCCAACTGGCCATCCACCAGGACCCCAGAGGCCATTTTCCAGCGCTGCTAGGCAGAATATCCTTCCCAGTCTGTCCGGACGTTCGGGGTTGCCCCATCACAGGGACAGAATCTGGCACTTGCCCTTGTTGAACTTCCTCTGGTTGAGGATTGCCCAAACCTCTGATTTGAGGTCTCTCTGCGGGGCCTCCGTCTTCCATGAGGCCCTGGAGTGTTACAATGGCCCCTTGATTGCTTGGGAATGCGCAGTGTTCTGTGTTCCATGTGTTCCATGAGGCCCCATATTGTCACAATGGCACTGAAATGAGAGAGGATCTCCATCCTTAATGGCTTCGTAAATCACAAGTTTTTCTTAGATAAAAATCCTAATCAACAAAGGGGTTTGCTTTCTTGGCATGGTAGCAGTCTTTTCTTTTCTTTTAAGACTACAATTAGTTGTAGGAGAGAGAATGTAGATGATACATGGAAACTAATAGAGAGTGTATCATATGCCCATCTTCAAGAAATTAGCTTACAGGCCTCAGAAAACTCGTTTAATAAGAGATTGTTCTGTTAAGAAGAAAGTCAATTCTACATTGTTTAAGCAAATGGGAAGTTCTAAGACACGTCTTAGCTGGTCCTAAAGCATTTAGTGTAGGGGTTAGGGGTCGGAGAGATCAATCAGAGATGCTACGAGGCCGCCTAAGGGAGAAGACCACTCTGTGAAAATGACTGCCCCTCCCAGAAGAAATGGACGCTAGATGGCAGTCTTGCTCCACGAATAAAATCCAAGAGGCTATTTGACCCTAAAATCAGAAGAGAATTTTGGACCGCTTGTGAAGGGGAGGGTCTTTCAAGTATCACTTGAAAGTATTTATACTCCGAAATTTATACTGATTCTTTGATTCATGCATGGCAGAGTACCCCCACGAATCCCCAGCTGGCATATTAAAGAAATGTTCCATCCAATGGTTTCCGGTCATGGGGTTTAATTCTTTTGTTTTATCCCTTTGATTCCATGAAGTTCCAAAGATATCCCACGGTTTGTTTAATTCCATGAGGTCCCGCACATCCCAATGATGTCCCTTAAGTCCCTGCTTTCTGTAGTTTCCCAGGGAACATTTCCCAGGGAGCACTTTTGCTAGGGACAAAGACCGCTTGTGGTTTCGTCGGGGGCTGTGGCACCAGTGCCACGGGGAGGCAGTGCGTGGGAGAAACACCTTCCCCTGAGAAAACTCGGACGTGGCATCCCTCGCACTTGTTTTGGGATTCATGGAGATGCAGTCTCAGGAAGCGAGTTCTACTGCGTCCCTCGTCCAGCTCTTCTTGCTCCGAGGACCAGGGAACAGCCTCTCACACCTGAACTGGATGTACTGCAATCTGCACATTTGCGGCAGGTTGAGGGGCACTCAGAGGCACATTCAAAAATTTCATTCTCTTTCCCATCTCTGTCACCTCCGTAGGACATAAATGACCACCAAAGCAGGGTGTGATCTATTGCCATGTGCACTGGAAAACCCAGGTCATCTCCTCAGGGCATTCATCACAGACCTGCCATCCCCTCTTGGCACTCACAATAGAACCACAACTTCCAGCACTGGCTTCTCACCCGGCACACAGAGATTCTTTTGCCTTCCTTGGAGAGACCGGAAGAACTAGACAGGGTGTATCTGTTTGCATTGCCCAGACAAGTCTTGAGCACGCACCTGCTGTTGGTGTGGGGAGATGACCCTGAGCAAGAACAATTGCCATCAACCTCCTGGGGAGACCTTGAAGTTATGTGGGACAAAGAGTGTCTCGGTGTCACATTGCATTTACGGTTCTAAATCCTGGCAAAGCCCATGCGTGCAGCTCTGGGATGTGCTTCTCTTGGACAGAGCTCCGCGTTTCCATCTCTCAGGCGGTGGGGCATCTCAGATAGTGGCAGAGCAGGTGGCACCCCACAAGGGCTTAGGTGCATCCAGGCTCCTGGCGTGGCAGCAGGAACCCCAGGAGATACTGCCCCTGCTGCCATGAGCTGTCTGTGTCTGTGTGCAAGCGAAGGACTCGTGTGTCTGAAAACCCTCCTGTGAGCGAGCAGGGAGCCCCCGCCAGAGCACCACTGACTCTTGGCCAACTGGCCATCCACCAGGACCCCAGAGGCCATTTTCCAGCGCTGCTAGGCAGAATATCCTTCCCAGTCTGTCCGGACGTTCGGGGTTGCCCCATCACAGGGACAGAATCTGGCACTTGCCCTTGTTGAACTTCCTCTGGTTGAGGATTGCCCAAACCTCTGATTTGAGGTCTCTCTGCGGGGCCTCCGTCTTCCATGAGGCCCTGGAGTGTTACAATGGCCCCTTGATTGCTTGGGAATGCGCAGTGTTCTGTGTTCCATGTGTTCCATGAGGCCCCATATTGTCACAATGGCACTGAAATGAGAGAGGATCTCCATCCTTAATGGCTTCGTAAATCACAAGTTTTTCTTAGATAAAAATCCTAATCAACAAAGGGGTTTGCTTTCTTGGCATGGTAGCAGTCTTTTCTTTTCTTTTAAGACTACAATTAGTTGTAGGAGAGAGAATGTAGATGATACATGGAAACTAATAGAGAGTGTATCATATGCCCATCTTCAAGAAATTAGCTTACAGGCCTCAGAAAACTCGTTTAATAAGAGATTGTTCTGTTAAGAAGAAAGTCAATTCTACATTGTTTAAGCAAATGGGAAGTTCTAAGACACGTCTTAGCTGGTCCTAAAGCATTTAGTGTAGGGGTTAGGGGTCGGAGAGATCAATCAGAGATGCTACGAGGCCGCCTAAGGGAGAAGACCACTCTGTGAAAATGACTGCCCCTCCCAGAAGAAATGGACGCTAGATGGCAGTCTTGCTCCACGAATAAAATCCAAGAGGCTATTTGACCCTAAAATCAGAAGAGAATTTTGGACCGCTTGTGAAGGGGAGGGTCTTTCAAGTATCACTTGAAAGTATTTATACTCCGAAATTTATACTGATTCTTTGATTCATGCATGGCAGAGTACCCCCACGAATCCCCAGCTGGCATATTAAAGAAATGTTCCATCCAATGGTTTCCGGTCATGGGGTTTAATTCTTTTGTTTTATCCCTTTGATTCCATGAAGTTCCAAAGATATCCCACGGTTTGTTTAATTCCATGAGGTCCCGCACATCCCAATGATGTCCCTTAAGTCCCTGCTTTCTGTAGTTTCCCAGGGAACATTTCCCAGGGAGCACTTTTGCTAGGGACAAAGACCGCTTGTGGTTTCGTCGGGGGCTGTGGCACCAGTGCCACGGGGAGGCAGTGCGTGGGAGAAACACCTTCCCCTGAGAAAACTCGGACGTGGCATCCCTCGCACTTGTTTTGGGATTCATGGAGATGCAGTCTCAGGAAGCGAGTTCTACTGCGTCCCTCGTCCAGCTCTTCTTGCTCCGAGGACCAGGGAACAGCCTCTCACACCTGAACTGGATGTACTGCAATCTGCACATTTGCGGCAGGTTGAGGGGCACTCAGAGGCACATTCAAAAATTTCATTCTCTTTCCCATCTCTGTCACCTCCGTAGGACATAAATGACCACCAAAGCAGGGTGTGATCTATTGCCATGTGCACTGGAAAACCCAGGTCATCTCCTCAGGGCATTCATCACAGACCTGCCATCCCCTCTTGGCACTCACAATAGAACCACAACTTCCAGCACTGGCTTCTCACCCGGCACACAGAGATTCTTTTGCCTTCCTTGGAGAGACCGGAAGAACTAGACAGGGTGTATCTGTTTGCATTGCCCAGACAAGTCTTGAGCACGCACCTGCTGTTGGTGTGGGGAGATGACCCTGAGCAAGAACAATTGCCATCAACCTCCTGGGGAGACCTTGAAGTTATGTGGGACAAAGAGTGTCTCGGTGTCACATTGCATTTACGGTTCTAAATCCTGGCAAAGCCCATGCGTGCAGCTCTGGGATGTGCTTCTCTTGGACAGAGCTCCGCGTTTCCATCTCTCAGGCGGTGGGGCATCTCAGATAGTGGCAGAGCAGGTGGCACCCCACAAGGGCTTAGGTGCATCCAGGCTCCTGGCGTGGCAGCAGGAACCCCAGGAGATACTGCCCCTGCTGCCATGAGCTGTCTGTGTCTGTGTGCAAGCGAAGGACTCGTGTGTCTGAAAACCCTCCTGTGAGCGAGCAGGGAGCCCCCGCCAGAGCACCACTGACTCTTGGCCAACTGGCCATCCACCAGGACCCCAGAGGCCATTTTCCAGCGCTGCTAGGCAGAATATCCTTCCCAGTCTGTCCGGACGTTCGGGGTTGCCCCATCACAGGGACAGAATCTGGCACTTGCCCTTGTTGAACTTCCTCTGGTTGAGGATTGCCCAAACCTCTGATTTGAGGTCTCTCTGCGGGGCCTCCGTCTTCCATGAGGCCCTGGAGTGTTACAATGGCCCCTTGATTGCTTGGGAATGCGCAGTGTTCTGTGTTCCATGTGTTCCATGAGGCCCCATATTGTCACAATGGCACTGAAATGAGAGAGGATCTCCATCCTTAATGGCTTCGTAAATCACAAGTTTTTCTTAGATAAAAATCCTAATCAACAAAGGGGTTTGCTTTCTTGGCATGGTAGCAGTCTTTTCTTTTCTTTTAAGACTACAATTTAGTTGTAGGAGAGAGAATGTAGATGATACATGGAAACTAATAGAGAGTGTATCATATGCCCATCTTCAAGAAATTAGCTTACAGGCCTCAGAAAACTCGTTTAATAAGAGATTGTTCTGTTAAGAAGAAAGTCAATTCTACATTGTTTAAGCAAATGGGAAGTTCTAAGACACGTCTTAGCTGGTCCTAAAGCATTTAGTGTAGGGGTTAGGGGTCGGAGAGATCAATCAGAGATGCTACGAGGCCGCCTAAGGGAGAAGACCACTCTGTGAAAATGACTGCCCCTCCCAGAAGAAATGGACGCTAGATGGCAGTCTTGCTCCACGAATAAAATCCAAGAGGCTATTTGACCCTAAAATCAGAAGAGAATTTTGGACCGCTTGTGAAGGGGAGGGTCTTTCAAGTATCACTTGAAAGTATTTATACTCCGAAATTTATACTGATTCTTTGATTCATGCATGGCAGAGTACCCCCACGAATCCCCAGCTGGCATATTAAAGAAATGTTCCATCCAATGGTTTCCGGTCATGGGGTTTAATTCTTTTGTTTTATCCCTTTGATTCCATGAAGTTCCAAAGATATCCCACGGTTTGTTTAATTCCATGAGGTCCCGCACATCCCAATGATGTCCCTTAAGTCCCTGCTTTCTGTAGTTTCCCAGGGAACATTTCCCAGGGAGCACTTTTGCTAGGGACAAAGACCGCTTGTGGTTTCGTCGGGGGCTGTGGCACCAGTGCCACGGGGAGGCAGTGCGTGGGAGAAACACCTTCCCCTGAGAAAACTCGGACGTGGCATCCCTCGCACTTGTTTTGGGATTCATGGAGATGCAGTCTCAGGAAGCGAGTTCTACTGCGTCCCTCGTCCAGCTCTTCTTGCTCCGAGGACCAGGGAACAGCCTCTCACACCTGAACTGGATGTACTGCAATCTGCACATTTGCGGCAGGTTGAGGGGCACTCAGAGGCACATTCAAAAATTTCATTCTCTTTCCCATCTCTGTCACCTCCGTAGGACATAAATGACCACCAAAGCAGGGTGTGATCTATTGCCATGTGCACTGGAAAACCCAGGTCATCTCCTCAGGGCATTCATCACAGACCTGCCATCCCCTCTTGGCACTCACAATAGAACCACAACTTCCAGCACTGGCTTCTCACCCGGCACACAGAGATTCTTTTGCCTTCCTTGGAGAGACCGGAAGAACTAGACAGGGTGTATCTGTTTGCATTGCCCAGACAAGTCTTGAGCACGCACCTGCTGTTGGTGTGGGGAGATGACCCTGAGCAAGAACAATTGCCATCAACCTCCTGGGGAGACCTTGAAGTTATGTGGGACAAAGAGTGTCTCGGTGTCACATTGCATTTACGGTTCTAAATCCTGGCAAAGCCCATGCGTGCAGCTCTGGGATGTGCTTCTCTTGGACAGAGCTCCGCGTTTCCATCTCTCAGGCGGTGGGGCATCTCAGATAGTGGCAGAGCAGGTGGCACCCCACAAGGGCTTAGGTGCATCCAGGCTCCTGGCGTGGCAGCAGGAACCCCAGGAGATACTGCCCCTGCTGCCATGAGCTGTCTGTGTCTGTGTGCAAGCGAAGGACTCGTGTGTCTGAAAACCCTCCTGTGAGCGAGCAGGGAGCCCCCGCCAGAGCACCACTGACTCTTGGCCAACTGGCCATCCACCAGGACCCCAGAGGCCATTTTCCAGCGCTGCTAGGCAGAATATCCTTCCCAGTCTGTCCGGACGTTCGGGGTTGCCCCATCACAGGGACAGAATCTGGCACTTGCCCTTGTTGAACTTCCTCTGGTTGAGGATTGCCCAAACCTCTGATTTGAGGTCTCTCTGCGGGGCCTCCGTCTTCCATGAGGCCCTGGAGTGTTACAATGGCCCCTTGATTGCTTGGGAATGCGCAGTGTTCTGTGTTCCATGTGTTCCATGAGGCCCCATATTGTCACAATGGCACTGAAATGAGAGAGGATCTCCATCCTTAATGGCTTCGTAAATCACAAGTTTTTCTTAGATAAAAATCCTAATCAACAAAGGGGTTTGCTTTCTTGGCATGGTAGCAGTCTTTTCTTTTCTTTTAAGACTACAATTTAGTTGTAGGAGAGAGAATGTAGATGATACATGGAAACTAATAGAGAGTGTATCATATGCCCATCTTCAAGAAATTAGCTTACAGGCCTCAGAAAACTCGTTTAATAAGAGATTGTTCTGTTAAGAAGAAAGTCAATTCTACATTGTTTAAGCAAATGGGAAGTTCTAAGACACGTCTTAGCTGGTCCTAAAGCATTTAGTGTAGGGGTTAGGGGTCGGAGAGATCAATCAGAGATGCTACGAGGCCGCCTAAGGGAGAAGACCACTCTGTGAAAATGACTGCCCCTCCCAGAAGAAATGGACGCTAGATGGCAGTCTTGCTCCACGAATAAAATCCAAGAGGCTATTTGACCCTAAAATCAGAAGAGAATTTTGGACCGCTTGTGAAGGGGAGGGTCTTTCAAGTATCACTTGAAAGTATTTATACTCCGAAATTTATACTGATTCTTTGATTCATGCATGGCAGAGTACCCCCACGAATCCCCAGCTGGCATATTAAAGAAATGTTCCATCCAATGGTTTCCGGTCATGGGGTTTAATTCTTTTGTTTTATCCCTTTGATTCCATGAAGTTCCAAAGATATCCCACGGTTTGTTTAATTCCATGAGGTCCCGCACATCCCAATGATGTCCCTTAAGTCCCTGCTTTCTGTAGTTTCCCAGGGAACATTTCCCAGGGAGCACTTTTGCTAGGGACAAAGACCGCTTGTGGTTTCGTCGGGGGCTGTGGCACCAGTGCCACGGGGAGGCAGTGCGTGGGAGAAACACCTTCCCCTGAGAAAACTCGGACGTGGCATCCCTCGCACTTGTTTTGGGATTCATGGAGATGCAGTCTCAGGAAGCGAGTTCTACTGCGTCCCTCGTCCAGCTCTTCTTGCTCCGAGGACCAGGGAACAGCCTCTCACACCTGAACTGGATGTACTGCAATCTGCACATTTGCGGCAGGTTGAGGGGCACTCAGAGGCACATTCAAAAATTTCATTCTCTTTCCCATCTCTGTCACCTCCGTAGGACATAAATGACCACCAAAGCAGGGTGTGATCTATTGGCATGTGCACTGGAAAACCCAGGTCATCTCCTCAGGGCATTCATCACAGACCTGCCATCCCCTCTTGGCACTCACAATAGAACCACAACTTCCAGCACTGGCTTCTCACCCGGCACACAGAGATTCTTTTGCCTTCCTTGGAGAGACCGGAAGAACTAGACAGGGTGTATCTGTTTGCATTGCCCAGACAAGTCTTGAGCACGCACCTGCTGTTGGTGTGGGGAGATGACCCTGAGCAAGAACAATTGCCATCAACCTCCTGGGGAGACCTTGAAGTTATGTGGGACAAAGAGTGTCTCGGTGTCACATTGCATTTACGGTTCTAAATCCTGGCAAAGCCCATGCGTGCAGCTCTGGGATGTGCTTCTCTTGGACAGAGCTCCGCGTTTCCATCTCTCAGGCGGTGGGGCATCTCAGATAGTGGCAGAGCAGGTGGCACCCCACAAGGGCTTAGGTGCATCCAGGCTCCTGGCGTGGCAGCAGGAACCCCAGGAGATACTGCCCCTGCTGCCATGAGCTGTCTGTGTCTGTGTGCAAGCGAAGGACTCGTGTGTCTGAAAACCCTCCTGTGAGCGAGCAGGGAGCCCCCGCCAGAGCACCACTGACTCTTGGCCAACTGGCCATCCACCAGGACCCCAGAGGCCATTTTCCAGCGCTGCTAGGCAGAATATCCTTCCCAGTCTGTCCGGACGTTCGGGGTTGCCCCATCACAGGGACAGAATCTGGCACTTGCCCTTGTTGAACTTCCTCTGGTTGAGGATTGCCCAAACCTCTGATTTGAGGTCTCTCTGCGGGGCCTCCGTCTTCCATGAGGCCCTGGAGTGTTACAATGGCCCCTTGATTGCTTGGGAATGCGCAGTGTTCTGTGTTCCATGTGTTCCATGAGGCCCCATATTGTCACAATGGCACTGAAATGAGAGAGGATCTCCATCCTTAATGGCTTCGTAAATCACAAGTTTTTCTTAGATAAAAATCCTAATCAACAAAGGGGTTTGCTTTCTTGGCATGGTAGCAGTCTTTTCTTTTCTTTTAAGACTACAATTAGTTGTAGGAGAGAGAATGTAGATGATACATGGAAACTAATAGAGAGTGTATCATATGCCCATCTTCAAGAAATTAGCTTACAGGCCTCAGAAAACTCGTTTAATAAGAGATTGTTCTGTTAAGAAGAAAGTCAATTCTACATTGTTTAAGCAAATGGGAAGTTCTAAGACACGTCTTAGCTGGTCCTAAAGCATTTAGTGTAGGGGTTAGGGGTCGGAGAGATCAATCAGAGATGCTACGAGGCCGCCTAAGGGAGAAGACCACTCTGTGAAAATGACTGCCCCTCCCAGAAGAAATGGACGCTAGATGGCAGTCTTGCTCCACGAATAAAATCCAAGAGGCTATTTGACCCTAAAATCAGAAGAGAATTTTGGACCGCTTGTGAAGGGGAGGGTCTTTCAAGTATCACTTGAAAGTATTTATACTCCGAAATTTATACTGATTCTTTGATTCATGCATGGCAGAGTACCCCCACGAATCCCCAGCTGGCATATTAAAGAAATGTTCCATC